>NC_091621.1:61186309-61489339 GCF_027580195.1 Bos mutus | reverse complement strand
GATACAGCATGCATGCTACAGCAATGAACTGTCAAATTTCCTGCCCTCATGTAATTTACAATCTAGCAGAAAAGACAGTAAACAATTTGGGTTTATAGGATGTTGGTAGGAAGTAGAAAATAGCAGAGTAAAGGAAGGCTCTGAATTAAGTGATACTTGATCAAAGACGGAGAGAAAGGGAGGGAGATAAAAAAAATACCTTCAGGAAAGGAATGGCAAGTAGGAGGAATGGTGGGTGCAAAGGCCTCTTTGGGGGACCACATTTGGTGAGGGAGAGGGCAAGGAGGCTTTTGTGTCTGGACTGGAAAAGTTAAGGAGAAAGGCAAGTGGTAATCGGTTTAGGAAATCATGCTAACAGGATTTGGTAAGGGTAGGCCTGAAAGCTCTGTAAACCATCTTAAAGTGTCTGGCTTTTACTCTGAGTGAGATAGGGAATGACTTGGGGATTTTTGAGTAGAGAAGTGACCTGATGATTTTGATGGCTGTGAGGTGAACTGATGAATGGGACTGGAAGGCAGGGAAGAAATGAAATTATTACTGCTCTTCCAAAAACAGGCCAAGAGGATTATGGCTTGGACAACCGTGGTGTCAGAAGAGAATGGCAAGGATATTGGTTGCATTCTGAAGATAGAACTGAGAGAATTTGCTATTGAACTGGCTAAGGGGTGTGGATCAAGAAAGAGGTCAAGAATAGCTCCAAGATTTTTAACCTGAATAATTAAGGGGAAGAAGTTGTGACCTATTGATATGACTGCTGGGTGTTGATTAGGTTAATTGGTAGTGGTGTTTTGGGAGTTGAGGGGATTACTTGTTAAGATGGAGATGCCCGTGAGTCCAAATAGAGATACTGAATTGGCTCTTGAATAAATGAACTCCTTCAGGAACGAGGACCCAGTAGGTGATCTAAATTTGTAAGTACTCAATTTACAAATGGTATTTAAAATCTATGAACTCACCAAGGACTGAACATACAGAATATATCCAAGGATGGTCCTAGGAACTTTAGAGATCAAGATAATGAAGAGAAACATGAAGAAAATAAGTTGAGTATATGAAGGATTTTACTCATAATGGACTTTGCTGCTGCTGCTAAGTCGTGTCAGTCGTGTCTGACTGTGTGCGACCCCATAGACGGCAGCCCACCAGGCTCCGTCGTCCCTGGGATTCTCCAGGCAAGAAAACTGGAGTGGGTTGCCATTTCCTCCTCCAATGCATGAAAGTGAAAAGTGAAAGTGAAGACGTTCAGTCGTGTCCAACTCTCAGTGACCCCATGGACTGCAGCCCACCAGGCTCCTCCGTCCATGGGATTTTCCAGGCAAAAGAGTAGTGGAGTGGGGTGCCATTGCTTTCTCCATAATGGACTTTGAGTTATAGATAATTGAGTGGAAATTTGAGAAGTTATAGATGTGGGTTAGATTAGGAAATGTGTTCAGCTGTATGGAATGGCATTTAGAAATGATGTATGACCTGGGATTTGCTTCCTCTAGATACTGACATGAACAGGGATGTAAAGCATGGAATGATTTGTACTGCTGATTGCCTGGGCAGATTGTTGGAGTTATAAGGTTCAGGTAGGTGGTTTGGGAGTGGGTTCTGGGGATCTTGCCAGAAGCACACAGAGCTTTGAATAACATAACATTCCAGAATAGGATCGAGTCCAAAATTCACAATCTGGTAACACTCTAGTCCTTTAAACACATACCAGTCACAGCAAACTTCTGGTGATTCAGCAAATCAACCATCTTTGTTTTTTCTCCACACTACTGCATAGGTATGTCCTCTTCCCTACCCTTCTCTGTTGGTTAAGATCATATGTGCCTTCAAGAGCTGGATGAAACATCATCTTCTTCATGGAGACATTCTGAACTACTCCAGAAAGAATTAGATGCTATCTTGTAGGCACCATACTGAATTGTTCTTATACACCTATCTTTCAGGGGATAAGAGTATGTGCATCCTGACTGTGGGACAAAATAGCTATTTTTAAATTAATACCATAATATGTAGCATTCAATATGGTTAGATGTACAATTGTTCCTTCTTCTCTTTATTCTCTCATCTTTTCCAATACCTTCCAAATGTCATATGTTGTCAGATCTTCCATCCCTTCCTTCTCCCTCTCCTTTTCTGCCTCTCTCCCTTCATTCCTTTCTTCCTTCCATCTGTTTCTTCCTTCCCTCTATTACTCCCTCTTTCCCTCCCTCCTGCCCATCTCTGTTTCCATTCCTTTCGTCTTTTGTTGAGCACACTTATTAAGACAGTGATTAGGTATTATTTCATTTACCTATGCTGAACAAAATAAGACAAAATTGCTAACAAGAATTTTACACGCTAAGGAAGGAGGAAAAGACATTATCAATGACAGCTTTTAATGTTTCATAATCTGGTCCTTATCTGTCTAGTCTCTCATGTATTCTACAATAAGAATAACTGATTCCAGTAAAACTGCTAAGCCCATTATTATTTAAGATCTCAAACCTAACTACTCATCCTCTCCTCACTCTAAGCACCTGCAATCAGGGCACAGGTACTGTATTTGAAAGACCTGCACCACAGTCCTATCTTTCCTTAAAGTTTTCTGAAACCTTCTTCAGAGCATCAGTATATGGTGATCTCTCTTACCTGTAGTTCTTATCGTCTATTTCCCTCATTTGGCACTTGGCATCTGCTACTCTACAATTCATTGCCTTGTGCTTTTTCCCCTGAGACTTTTTCAGATACTTTAGAACTAAGATTTTGTTCGCAAAGATGTAACTTATCACAACTGTTATGCACAGTAGTTATTTAATACATTGCAGCTAAAATAATCTCAGACTAGACACAAATCAGTGCATACAATTTTATATAAAGTTCAAAAAAGTAAAAATAATTTTTATTTTTCTGTTAGCAGTCAAGATAGTGATTATCCTTTAGCATAAAAGTTGCAATTATAGGCTAACAACGGGGGGCTTCCAGGCTGTTGATTTTTAGTGTGTTGGCTTGTAAAAGTTTATCAGGCTCTCTTTCTATATGTACACTTTTCTGTATGTATTACATAAAATTTAAACTATTTTAAAAGATAATATCCTAAAATTATTATCAAATTTATTTTACAAAAAAACATTCACCATGGTGAAATAGAAAAGTGGACAAAATGTAAGGTTCCATAATACCTTATCATGTAAAGATTCTTCCAGATTCTTTCTGAAAGTTTCTGATTCTTGAATTAAAACATTCTACAGAAAAGGAAAGAAGAACAGATAAATAATTAATAAAGTAAAGAGAAAATCACTCAATGTGTAGATTAATTTTCTATGACTCAAGAATTTTCTTTGATTCCTTCCTTGGCACCATTTATTTTTTGGTTTCCATGGAAACTAAGTTTCAATGGAATCTTTAAACAAGACACTTGAACATTTTTAGAAATACATAATTAAAATGGGAAGTGTCATTTTGTAACAGTTGGATTGACATATAAGATAACTATTAACTTTTAAACTATTTTTGTCAACCTCTTCTTAGTCTTTTAAAAAAAAATAAAATAAAATTTGAAATAATCAGTTTACTCTTTAAATGAGAAAAAGTGAATAAAAAGCAAAATATTAGCTAAAGCTGTCACAGAGAAGAATTCAGATGAACTCATTTTTATTACCTGAAGAAAGAAAAATTTAAGATCATATATTTTAAAGATTCAATTTCTGAACCTTTATTTCATATACAGAATGAACAATTTCTAATAATGATTAAATTATTAAATAAAAATAAAATTTAGCTATTTAAAAATTAATGTTACATGACATGATATATAAATAACTTGCATGATAGATTAAAAAAAAATCCTTGCCATAAAAGTATTACTATTTTTAGAATCTTTATATTTTTCTTGTAGTATTACAAAGCATGATTTATAATAATGTATTCTTTTTAAATTCATAGAGTAAAAAAGTAAGAGTTTGGGAACTGGCATGCACTTGGAACGGAATAGGAAGAAGGTATGCCTTATGACTTGATGGGTAAACTGATCAAATTTCTTTAACATTTTCTTGAAACATTTTTCCTGTTTTGGTTTACTGTATGGAGCAGGGGGAAATGTCTAGTTTAAGTAGTGACTGGCATTCAGTCTAAATTTCCAAAATGATTTCTCCACCTGGGTTTTAATTCCTACCTTTTTTATACCATGGAACTGGCAATCAGCTGACAAAACTTTTGTTGATCTGGTAGTTGACAACTATTAATGAGACATATAAATTGTGAGTGAAATTGCAGATGGTACAAAAGCCTGTTTTTGGAAACAATATGGCTGAAAGTATTGCATTTCTAAATTCTGTGGTGAGATTGACACTGGTTTTATGGTGATATAAACTCACTCACATTTTGGCTTTTAGATTAGTAGCAGATTCAGATACTTGAAACATTTGAATGGTTCATATCCAAAATACTATTTTTTGTCTTAATCTTTTTTGCACACCAGGTGAGAAATAAATGAAACACTTTCATCACAAAACCATACCACATTTCAATACATTTGTCTATATGATCATGCTACATATATTATATAACATGTAACTTTTTTTATTCACTTAAAAATTGATCTTACATATTTTTATAGAAGCCATTTGTTCACTTTTAAGATGTATCAGGCTCCTTTCAAATTAAAGAAAGTAAATGGATCCTCTGACCAATACTATGATTGCAGCAGAGCAGAAAGCAAGCATGATCATAAGAATATAGCTAATAATCATGTGATTGGTCATTTTACCTTCTCTTCTAGAGCGGCCATCCGTTCCTTTAAATGTAGCTGTAAGCGTTCATTGGATTCTGTCAGAAGTCTGTCCACAGTATCAGATAATCTTTTGTTGTGCTCCTCATTCATTTTCTCTCTTTGCCTAGCCTTATATCCAAATAAATAAATTTAACATAAGAATCGTTTAAAAATTATTTGGGTTTGTTTTTATATTTTTTCTAGTTTAAATATTGGATTTAATTTTATGTCTGTTTTGATTAAATTGGCAGAAGCTCTGGCATATCCATATGATTTTTAAATATAACCCATAATCAAGAAAGGCATTCATTTCTTATATGTAGAGTATAAATCCATAAACTGAGGCTTGAGAGGGATGGCTGTTAAAATACATACTCTTTGAAGTTCTTGATTTTTCTCTTCCAGTTGACCTTCGAGATGCCTCATCCGTTCTTCAATGTTTCCATGTCTTTCTTCAGCCTGTTAAGAAATATGAAGAATGCATCTGACACGTAAGATGTGGCTAAGACTTTTCCTCTAAATAAACTGAAATAAAATGTAAAGCAAGCTACTACCAACTGCAAATGTAGTTTTCAAAAAATAAACTTTCTTTCAACAGGCAGCTGAACAGCATTGCTTGAAATGTGTCAGCTACAAAGGCCTGTCACATCCAAGCATCAGCAAAACATTGGAGTTATTTATGAGCAATGAGATCAGCCAAATGTAACATGCAGACTGTGCATGGTTTGAACACAAACCTGCCATTGTCCAATCTTAAGCTCCTGAAGCACTCAACTGCACAGATGGTCGATTATCAATAAACAAAAAGTAACAAAATTTTTAGAAATGAAAAGAAAAAATTAGATGGATTCTATTTAGCGATAGAAAGTAAAGTCCAGTAGGACTACCTTCCTACGTATGGAGATCATTTCTTGTAGTTTAGCTTCCATAACATATTGATAATCATCAGATGAGGTAGAAGAGGTTGGATCAGACTAACAAGTCAAGGAAAAGGAGAGGGACAAAATTGAAAAATCAGAACTAAAGACACTGACACTGAACAGAACATAGCACAGAATGCTTAAAAGAAAAGTGTGACAGCAAATTTAATACTTTAATAGACAGAATTTTATGTGGAAAGAACTACACTGATATTTGGTGAACATGATGCAGTTGATGGTTGTAAGTGAAAAACAATGATATGCTCAAATAAAAAGCTACCAACCTAAGGTATGAAAGGTTAGTGATGGCTGGCGATGAACGATTACTACAGAACGAATTAAAGCAACTCTGAGAGTCATGTAATCGTTGGAATTATGGGAAACCAAACACTAGAATATGTTTCTGATACACTGTCATAAGTTTTGTGTTTTGGTTTGTTATATTACTTAAAAATCATGGAAACAGTGTACCTCAATGTTGAGGAGTAGGCCAAGGCAATGATCTCAGGTGAAATAAATTTGGAACAGTATTTATTATAAACCCAACTCTGTAGAAATCAGAGAAGAAGCTAAGCTATGGGGTTAATTAATAATTGGAGTATTCTCCAATTCAAGCAGGATTGAGTTTCCTCAGCAACAGTGGCAAACTTACAAAATGACTTCTGGTCTCTGAATACACACTATGGTTGTAGGTGTAAAACCTTAGCATCTACTCTTAGACATAGCCTTAATTTGACATTTTAAATGAAAACGATTAAAAGTCCTCAAATTACCAAAGGGATAGTAGTGCCGTGAGGACAAGAATACTTATGGTGAACTTTCCTGAAAGACACAAGGGGCCATTCCAAAACCGATTCTGCGTTGATTTGTTGCTATGGAAACTAAAGAGTGCCCTAAAGTGAAAAGGCGGGACAGTGCCTTTGTGAGGCACTTAATGTTTGCCCCGTCACAAGGTTAGTTACATGTCTTGGAGGTGAATGTCAGGTAACCACAGATGCAGAGTGTTCAACACATGACATTGCTGATAGCTGAATTGTATTAGTATGTTATGCACAGATTACATGTAAAGTTACATCAACATTTTAATCATAATTACAAGTTAAATGATCACAACAGCCAAAGTACCTTATATCAGTATAAACAATATTTAACTCCAGAGCATATTCTATTACATTTTATAAGTTTATTCTAAAACAGAGAAACTTACTTTATGCAAATATGAGACTATATATAAATATGTCATGCAGTACCTGAAAAGAAATAGTAACCTATTCATGTATTGGTTCATATGCATATGTACTATTTTATCCAACAAATTCCAACTTAATCTATAAAATGAACATTTAACATTTAACTAATTGGCTTATGTGAATTATAATTCAACATTTATATTTTATAAGATTTTCCTTCTGATATTTTTATTTCATAAATTGGCAAAGTAATGAAGAAAAAAGAAATAAACAATTTCTCTCCCCAAATCTCCAACCAGAAGCAATAA
Organism: Bos mutus; assembly: GCF_027580195.1. Lineage (NCBI taxonomy): Eukaryota > Metazoa > Chordata > Mammalia > Artiodactyla > Bovidae > Bos > Bos mutus. The sequence continues at coordinate 61,482,180 of NC_091621.1, read as the reverse complement.
AGAATGCTACCATAGTCTTCAAATGCTACAAGACAATTTTATAATATTATTTAAAATTTATAATTCAATTATTAATACTGTATATGGGTCAAAATATTACTGAAATGATATACTTTAAATTCTTAAACAGATCTGTAATCTCTCAAAATTAAATTTTAACAAGTAATGTTATGACAATTAGTCAGGTGATTGATTCAAGGTAGTCAAAGCATGAACATTTCTATTTGCAAAAGTAGAGTTAGTATATCTTTCCAAGGTCCTTAAAACTGCTACTGTTTATATCTTAACGACTGAAAACACACCAAACACTGTGAAACTCCACTTCAGAGATTAAACAAGAATTCTGTCACTATTTTGTTGATATTTTTAAGTCACTATTTTGTTCATATTTTTTATTGGTACTAAAAATGGATGAAATACCTTATGAAATTCAAGATGAATTATGTCCTTGCTGAGGGAATATGCATTTTAATTAAAAAAGTAAACATCATAAATCAAAAGATTGGGAGCCCAAAATGTTTATTAGTTGTGTATTCACTCACCGAAGCCAAATTTTTCATTTTATCCCTAGCCACCAGCATTCAAATCTTTTGACTTTCTGAAAGCCTTAACTGAGCTTTAGCTACCTATTTTTACACATAAGCCCACATACATACATACATACACACCACCAGCAGAAGAAAAGGTTGTCTTATCAACCAAAAGGTAAATTCAGACATCATCTCTAAACAAGCACTGGATAAATGTGCAAGCACTACTGATTTATGTTCATCTGAACCCGAGGAAGACTGCAATTTAAGGAAATGATGTAAATGCTAGAGTCACGCAAAAACAGTCTGCAATTTTATGACTCCTTGATGGGATATAGGGCGTATAGTGGTTTCACTCTCTAATGTGACAAGACAATTTTCAAATAAGCTAAAGTTTTAGAAAAAATTACAGGAAAAAATGGTTTTGAGAAGAAGGGGAATATATTTGGAAATGGAGAAGGAATTAAAATTAAAGAGAGGAGGGCCAAAGAGAATAAAAAATACATAGCAGATAATAAAAGAAAAAATACATACAGACCAAATAAAATACATGAAAGGTTGTTAATAAAATCATTCAAAACATAGGATAGGGAGTCTAGATTTAAATTAAGCATACATCATAAATTAGTGAGAAGTCAAAAATATTATGAAGTAGAAAAAGACTACGGAGGTCAATAACAGTAAGGTTTCAAAAACAAACGGGTATGGAAACAATGAACTAAAGCTGGTTTTAGAGACAGTCCCTTTAGGTCTTGAGAACAGAAGATAAAAAAATGCTTAAAAATTATTTTAGCCATCAAACTTGGGAGAGCAAATGAAAGACTGAAAGACTGATCTTCAAATGTTATAAAAGGGTTACAAGCAGAGGGAGTAAATTGAAAACAAAATCTCAGGACCGGAGGAGCGTGAATAATGAATTAAATATGGCCATCCGAAAACTATATATCTGAAATAATCTGTTGATACACAGCCAGTCAGTAGAGAAAACAGCAAAAAGGACAAGCAGAGTGAATTCTAGCAGCTTCACACATTTTAAGAGAGATAAAACTGCTCAAAAGGGAGGAAACCAAAAGGTCTAGATGAAGTAGAATTTTAGTAATGTATTATTGGAGAGGTTCTGGGTGAAGTCGCTCAATCGTGTCTGACTCTTTGCAACCCCGTGGACTGTAGCCCACCAGGCTCCTCTGTCCATGGGATTCTCCAGGCAAGAATACTGGAGTGGGTTGCCATTTCTTTCTCCAGGGGATCTTCCTGACCTAGGGATCGAACCCAGGTCTCCCGCATTGCAGGCAGATGCTTTAATCTCTGAGCCATCTGGGAAGCCCAAAGTATTATTAGGTAGGAGTAAACGGAGGAAATTTCCAGGCAATAGTACTGGAGTGGGTTGCCATTTTCTTCTTCAGCGGATCTTTCCGACCCAGGGATGGAACCCAGGTCTCCCGCATTGTAGACAGATGCTTTACCATCTGAGCCACCAGGGAAGTCCAATAAACTGAGGAAGTACTTTGGGTGCATAAATGAATACAGGTATCAAATAGGATCCCAATACAATTAAATGGAGGGCGAGACAGATGAGATACCTACTTTAAGTTATTTTTAAATTCTAAATTAAGGATTCTTAGGGATATTTAATTAAAGCCTCATTTGTCAAGTATTATGTTTTAAATTACGCTTTATTCTCAATCAATCAGAGGTTAATTTGGGGCAAATTTGCTGAATTTTAAATTGTGATTTGGGGAGAGAGATTCCAGACGTTCTTGTATTTTACTCACACAGTATTGATGACTATTTTATACTAAAATATCACAAAAGTTACTTTTATTATTTAACCACTTGCCTAACTCCTTCTAAAATATTTCAATTCAATAAGATAACTATAAAAATCCTTTATATTCCTCAGATGAAAATCCTAAGTATGCATATCTTAATCCATATTACAGTAATTTAAAATGTGCTTCCAAAAAAATAGAATACTACTAATCTGTTTGTACTTTTATATAATTTCAAGAATATTTCTCAAATTAAATAAGTTTATATTTATTTTATATGGCAAAACCAATACAATATTGTAGTTAAAAATAAAATTAAATTAAATTAAAAAATAAAATAAAAATAAACCATCAAAAAATAAATAAAATAAAATGTTAATTAAAAAAATAAAATAACAACAAGATAAAAAAAAAAAAAAGAAAGAAAGCATACATTTCTGAAACTGCCATAATGGTTTATGGTACTCTGATCTGTGACTATAGAAGGATCCACATTTTATCACCCTAATCAGACAAAAGTTCTATTCAGCTAGTTAGTCCAGTAACTCTACCGACACCCAACTATTCCAATACTTTCTACTCTGTCAACTGTTTTCCTTTCTCTATCTGATTAACTACCCTATTTGAATGAACAGGCATCAGTTTACTGTTTCTTTCTAACCATGTGCTTCTTCTGAAAGCAACAATGTGTGCCTACTTTTACTTTGCTGCATCAGTTGTTTGGGATAATCCCTAACATCAGAGTTTATCATTTGCAGTTCATATATCTATCTGAGCCATTTATTACAATGGCGCAAAAAAAAGCTTCCATGACCTAGGAGCCTGGCAGGCTACAGTCCATGGGGTTGCAGAGTCAAGACATGACTGAGTGACTAACACTTTCACTTTTCACCAACAATGTTTAAACATCTAAAACGTGTGTACCTTTTTGAATTGATATTAATATTCAAACATGCTTTTAGTGACAAAATCTGGATCTTTATTCTAGTGACATGCATATACACTTTGAAGCAATTGCCATTTCCATTTAACCGTGAAAGGTAAGAGCAGTCATTTGGGCTTCCCTGGTGGCTCAGCTGGTAAAGAATCCACCTGCAATGCAGGAGACCTGGGTTCAATCCCAGGGTTGGGAAGATCCCCTGGAGAAGGGAAAGGCTACCCACTCCAGTATTCTGGCCTGGAGAATTCCATGGACTATTCCATGGGGTTGCAAAGAGTCAGACATGACAGAGCAACTTTCACTTTCACTTTACAACATTATAATGGTTGCTAAGTTCTAAAGTAAGCAAATTGCAGAATTTTATGTCCATAATGGAGCAGTTAATTCTGAACATTCTTCAGAATATTATCGATTTTATTGGTTCAGAAGAAATTTCAACTATTAAAATCACTTTCCCTATTTAATACCTTTAGATTTTATGGCTCTACAAATCTAATTTTCAACTTCTAACAAATTTTTTTCATACTGTAATCAGAAAGAAATCAACTGCTTATGATACTTCCTGCATTTTTAAAACTATACAATTTATATTAAGCTTACTAAATTACTATGTCTCATGTATATCCATGTTAAAATCATTATGTTTTTATATTTGTTGATTATTCTTATGTACAAATATTACCATGGAAAATTAGCTATAAGAACATGAAACTTTGTTTTTGCTAATGTTTAAATAGGCAAAGAAATAATCATATTCATTTATCAATCATTCATTTCAACATAAATAAGATATATGTAATATAAAAAGTCATCTAAACAACAGACCAATATAATATAAACTCCATAAAGCCTGAAGAACATCTTTATAGATTCCATCTCGATTACTAGTCATTTCTAAAAGTATTAATATATCTAGATTGACCAATTGTTTTATTGTAGTACCTTTGTCAGGGCTGCAATTCTCTGAGCCAATTCAGCCTCTACTTCAGGTAAGGTCTCAGCTTTTCTCATAGTTTGCTGCAACTTTTGCTCAGCCAGCTCAAGACGCTCTTGTAACTGTCTATTCTTCTCTTCCATCTGAACCAGGGATGAAGAAAGAGACACTTGAATTGTCACAGTTAGGATAGCAAACACCAGTCACTAGGGGCTGTGGGCTTCAGCCTTTATCCTAGAGTTAAAATCAGCTACTACTACCACTTGTTTTCATATATTGCTTATCAATATGCCTTAATAAATTTAGCACATAAAAAATGAAAACCTTTTACCAACAACAGCAAAAAGGAATGAATAGTGAGAATTAACTTGGACAAATGAGACACAACTTAGTACTCAAACCTCAAATGCACCATAATATCAATTGACTGAAAATCTTAACAATAGCTAGAGTAGGAGAGGGAACGGATCACAGTGATTGAGAGTTCAGGCTCTAGAGATGAAGTTGGCTAACTTTTTCTGCTAAAGACCAGATAGTAAATACTCCAGGCTCTGTGTATCACAAAGTCTCTAATTCAACTATTCAATTCTACTATTGTAGCACAAAAGCAGTCAGAGATGATGATTAAATGAATGGGTATGGTTATGTTTTGATAAAACTATACTTGTAAAACAGAGCCATAGTTTTGGCATGTGGGCTATAGTTTGCCCATTCCTTCTCCAGAGCCGGATAGACCTAGGCTTCCATTATTGACTCTGCAATTACTGTACTTGTGACCCTGGGAAGGCAGTCATGTTCTCTGAACCTGAGTTTCCTCTGTATAATAAATGTACTTATTTTACTCTCAGTAAAATAATTGTATAATAATTGTTATCCTTTACACTATAATAATTGTACTTACAGGTGGTGGTTGGATTTAACTGAGGTTTTATATATATATATGTGTGTGTGTGTGTGTGTGTGTGTGTGTGTATATATATATATATATATATATATATATATATATATTATTACCACAGTTTCTGGTTCATGTCCAGATCCAAAGTAAATATTAATCATAATTTTTAAGACAAATTTCTAGATTATATACTGAAAATCACATCTATTTAGTTAGTTTGATTCTAAATTGCAGAGAATAATTTATTGCTAAGGAATACCATAGTTTACGTACTCCATGCTTTGTGAGCATGGTGAGAACACATACAGACCAGAACGAAACCAAGGTGGAGATACTGAACCTGCCGTAGGATGGCCTCTTTATTTGCTAATTCATTCTCTAGTTTGTCATTCATGTCATGTATGGAGGTAGATTCTCTCTGAGCACTGAGGTAACGCTTCTCAAGGGTCGTGATTCTTTCTTCCATGTCTTCCTTCTGAGCCATAGCCTAAAATGAAAATAATTAAAAAATCAAATCAGATTCTCAGTTTGTGTATTATCTTATTATCATTTAAATAAAATAGTAAGATATTAAAAAAAAAACTATTGCTTCCTTGAGGTAAATTTCATTCTTTTCTTTTCATAAAAGGGATGCAGGATCTCATATGTATTTTCTCAGCATATCTGTCAGAATTCTTGCATCTTGGGTTAGCAAAAAGCATTGTCTCTTTGAGAATGCAACAAAGTACATTTTAAATCTACCTACTGCACAACTGGTATTCTTAGAAAAGAAGCGGCAGAAAAATTAGCTCGTTATACAGTAGAGATAAGTACAAATATGGATAGAGTTACAAACCATAAAATTGGCACAATGGTACCTGCAGTTCCAAATTGCATTGGAATTTTCAAATGATGATAATAAATATCATCAGTATCCTTATCTTCATTTATAAGTAAGAATAACTCAGTGGTTAAAACAGGGCAAAAATGAAATAAAAAGTAAACTTGAGTCACACAAATGAATTGACAAATTTACTTTGGAACTTAACCATTTCCCTTGTTTAATTGGAATATGTTATTTTTCAATTGAAAAAGAATTTAGAGACTTCAACAAACACAGATCTCTAGGGAAAAAATCAACTATTGGTGCAAAAGGAGCAATAATTCTAAATATTATATTATAAATATAATATTAAATATTACATTAAGCAATACTTTTAAACCATATAATTCACAGATAACACGGACATAATTTTATCTTCCAAAGAGCCTAGATGAGAATTTATTAATAGGCAGATAACCTACTTCTTTGAGCTATTGGGGAAAATCGGCTCCAGAAGTGAACACCTTGGGCTTGGTGTGGTTTTCTGATAATTCGGAAAACGCTTTTACATGTTGGTGGTTTAGCCTCTAAGTTGTGTCTGACCCTTGCGACCCTATGGACTGTAGCCTGTCAGGCTCCTCTGTCCATGGAATTCTCTAGGCAAGAAAGCTGGAGTGGGTTGCCATTTCCTTCTCCATTTTTGTATAAAAAGCCTAAAACTGAGGAGATGGCGGTAGCTTCCATATATTACTATCAAGGTCTCTTTAATCACTTGTTCCTAACCAGTCTCTTTTACTCTCCTACAGGCAGAATCAATCCTGCCACACCACAGAAGAGATAAATTCTATTCCTATTTTCCAAGAGAAATAGAAGCCCTTAAATGGACAGCCTTTTAGCATCCTGAACTTCCCTCACCAGCATCTGGAAATTTAACCACATCCACACATCCTTAACTTCTACCTTTCACTTTAGAACAGCTGTTGTGCCTTCCTCAAAGTTTACTCATTATATGTATTCTGGCTTTATGCTTTTTCTACTGTAGAGATCTTGATCACTTTTTTCTCCTGAATTTTCAAGCTGATAGTAGAGGTAAATCTCAAAACAATAGCTGAAAGAATGAAACAGGCTTATAAAAGTTTTGGTATACATTAAAGGTGGAGGGCAGAGGAAAAAGAGATGATTCAAAGAAAATAAAAATAAAAAAGATAAATCATTTGCTTTACCACTGTCCATAACTGAATTGAAACTATGAAACCGAACTGTTGGAGAGGATGGGAAGATTCACCATAGCTTTAAAATTAAGTAAGCAAATTAATTTATCAGGTAATTAATAAAATCCTAGAGAAACAGAAAGCTGTTCAAAAGAAAATATTATTAAAAACCACTCCTTGGATCATTTGTGGAAACTGTTTATATAGTCATAATAATGATGAACATAATAAAGAGTCAGACATGACTGAGCACACACACACACATTCACACAATAACAACACTGAATGTAATTTTGAGATGAGTATAGTGGAAGGCTGGATGGAAGAGAAAGGAAGTGAAAGGAACAAAACAGATAAAATCTGCATATGAGACTGTTCTATACATCAGTGTCTCTTTTGCTGTCTCGTACACAGGGTTATTGTTATCATCTTTCTAAATTCCATATATATGCATTAGTATACTGTATTGGTGCTTTTCTTTCTGGCTTACTTCACTCTGTATAATAGGCTCCAGTTTCATCCACCTCATTAGAACTGATTCAAATGTATTCTTTTTAATGGCTGAGTAATACTCCATTGTGTATATGTACCACAGCTTGCTTATCCATTCATCTGCTGATGGACATCTAGGTTGCTTCCGTGTCCTGGCTATTATAAACAGTGCTGCGATGAACATTGGGGTACACGTGTCTCTTTCCCTTCTGGTTTCCTCAGTGTGTATGCCCAGCAGTGGGATTGCTGGATCGTAAGGCAGTTCTATTTCCAGTTTTTTAAGGAATCTCCACACTGTTCTCCATAGTGGCTGTACTAGTTTGCATTCCCACCAACAGTGTAAGAGGGTTCCCTTTTCTCCACACCCTCTCCAGCATTTATTATTTGTAGACTTTTGGATCGCAGCCATTCTGACTGGTGTGAAATGGTACCTCATAGTGGTTTTGATTTGCATTTCTCTGATAATGAGTGATGTTGAGCATCTTTTCATGTGTTTGTTAGCCATCTGTATGTCTTCTTTGGAGAAATGTCTATTTAGTTCTTTGGCCCATTTTTTGATTGAGGGAGAGGGTGGGAAGATTTGGGAGAATGGCATTGAAACATGTAAAATATCATGTATGAAACGAGATGCCAGTCCAGGTTCGATGCACGATACTGGATGCTTGGGGCTAGTGCACTGGGACGACCTAGAGGGATGGTATGGGGAGGGAGGAGGGAGGAGGGTTCAGGATGGGGAACACATGTATACCTGTGGCAGATTCATTTTGATATTTGGCAAAACTAATACAATTATGTAAAGTTTAAAAATAAAATTAAATTAAAAAAAAATCCTCATATGATAGCAAGACATAGTCAAAGTGAAAGTTGGTCAGTCGTGCCGACTCTCTGTGACCCCATGAACTACAGAGTTCATGGAATTCTCCAGAGCAGTATACTGGAATGGATAGCCTTTCCCTTCCCCAGGGATCTTCCCAACTCAGGGTTCAAACCCAGGTCTTCTGCATTGCAGGTGGATTCTTTACCAGCTGAGCCACAAGGGAAGCCCAAGATTACTGGAGTGGGTACTCTATCTCTTCTCCAGCGGATCTTCCCAACCCAGGAATCAAACCGGGGTCTCTTGCATTGCAGGCGGATTCTTTACCAACTGAGCTATGAGGGAAGCTCATACACATTTCTTAAATCATATCAATTTATACACAGAAAGGTTTTATTTTATTAACTAACAGTGTTAGTTTTATAATTAAAGTTGTTGAAAGGAATTATTTTATTGTTAAAGTATACAACTCTTCTAGACCTCACAAAAAACATATGCCAAACTGTTGGCATTTTTTTTTAAACAAATTAACACAAATGTAACCATGTGAATAATACTTCAACATCAGTTGCTATTTCTAAGTAACAGACATATTTTTAGAGAAATAAATTCATTTATATGGCGCTTCTTTTACAAGCATGCTTTCATGATACATAAAAACATGTTTTTTAATTTCATTTTCAATAAAATGTCTGTTCTTTTGGGAATTCTTTTAGTAATAGCAAAATCCTCAACCCTATCACCCACTAGTCCAAATAATTTTTAAGCTTATCAAAAAGCAATACAATTGTTTGCTAAAACTACTTATGTTAAAAATACCCTTCATATCCAAAGTCAAATTTATTTAAGCCAGCATCTCATATTGGAAAATTACACTTTATCACACTAAACTGGTATAAAGGAAGTTACAACTGACATAGGGCTTTTTAAGCTCATTGAAAAAAAAGACTTCAGTGAAAGTTTCCTTTCAGAAAGTTGGTTCTTTTTAAAGTAAAGAACTTTTAAATTGTAAGAACTGGTTTTATGATCATATCAAAACTGTTTTCTATACCTGTTTTAAATTAATAGGATTTTCACCCACTCTAGTTTAGAAATTACATGCCTCAAATATAAAATATAGCTCTTTAGTACTGTCTTCAATAAATATCACTTAACGCAGGCAGTTATATAAGACTAGAAGCAGTTCTGGAGAAGGCAATGGCACCCCACTCCAGTACTCTTGCCTGGAGAATCCCATGGACAGAGGAGCCTGTTGGGCTGCAGTCCATGGGGTCGCTAAGAGTTGGACACGACTGAGCGACTTCCCTTTCACTTTTCACTTTCATGCATTGGAGAAGGAAATGGCAACCCACTCCAGTGTTCTTGCCTGGAGTATCCCAGGGATGGTGGAGCCTGATGGGCTGCCGTCTGTGGGGTCTCACAGAGTCGGACACGACTGAAGTGACTTAGCATAGCATAGAAGCAGTTCTAGAGGACAACGGCACTCCTCTGAAAACTTGTCTGCCTGTAGAAGCTATAAAGCTGCAATAGAATCTCAGACCCCAACTTCACTCCTAGGGAATGTCCACACCCAGAAGGAAGGAACGAAAGGTAAGCGATCACAACCATATCCAAAGCAGAAGCGCAACAGCATGTCTTCCTTCCTGTAGAATATGGCAAAATGATTTTTTCTTTTGTTTTCAAATCAAAAGGCACTTAAAGGTTTCTGTTAGATCTCCTTTCTTTCATTGCTACTACTACTACTAGTAATACTTCTTTTTTAAATGCAGCCTGTGAAGGCCATGAACCAGGTCTCAAAGTACTTTAAATACCTCTCACAGAAGGCTTTAAGACTTTACGACTTGTCAAACAACAATTAATATAAAGGTAACATTTTTTGGCTCAGAAAGTCTCAGAGCATTTCAGTCTTTAAAACCACAGCTGATAATTTTCTTAGACATCTAGGTTAAGTTTAAATAAGAGAGAAATACCGAAAGTAATGGCTAAAAGGATTGAAATTAGGCTTTGTTGCCTTCTTTGACTACCTTAATCCTACTGAACTTCAAGACCAGCTTAACACCTCCTTGGTTATTTATGTTTATACTAATGTTCAAAAGTGTGAAAATTAATCCATCAATTTGTCAAAAATTATCCAAATTATTTTTTTCAACAGTATATACACTTCCCTAGATCATAGCCATCCAAACAGAAGCTACAATTTAAAAAACTTTTCCTTAAAATTTAGACTTACTCTATTTTCTATATTTTTTAGTCCAACGATGGTAGGGTTTTCAGAGTATTCCTTCAGAGTGCCTACAATTATTAATCATATTGTTATATATCGTAGTGTTAATTTTGTTTTCATTCAGAACTCTGGGAATATTATGTCAATTTTGTAGCCCAAGAAAAAATTCTAAACCTAGTTTACATATATAAATGTCTTGCAAAATTCAGTTAAATGCATACATGTGCTTCTTCAGAATGTGACTATGAAGTAGCATATACTTGCTTTTAATCCTAGTTTTTGATACTTATTAGCTCTGCTTTAGGTACACATTGCTTAATTTTTCTATGTGTCATCTTCTTTTTCTTAAAATTTGGACTTTGGTTGGGATATTAATACCTACTACGTAACACTGTCGTGATATAATATTGTAAGTGCTTTGCATGATGTCCTGTATATAATACACACTCAGTAAATGCTAGCTTCTTTTTTATTATCATGTACCATACCCACTCAATAAATAATAGCTTTTTGTTATTATTTATGTATTATTTTTATTACTATTATGCCTACAATTATTAATAGCTAATCTGACTATGACATATGTTATGTGTAAGAGTCATTGGATGGGACTTCAGTATTTCACTTTTATTTCAATGATTCATATAGGAGATTCAATTTATAACTACAGGCTGTGTTGCCAAAAATAAATTTTGAATTTACAAGTTGGAGAAATATCTTTTCCTTGTGTATTACTAAGAAATTCTAAGCAAGAAAGTTTTTCCTAGTTCCTAAAAACTTCAGCCTAAAAAAGGGAGAAAACTGCATAATTAATTTTCTCTTGACTTGAAGGTTATAGACTATATTTTATTATAACAAATAAATGTAATTCTATAATAACTTAGAGTTACTAAAGTGAAAAAATATAACTCCATGTTTCAGATAACAGAAAAGATTAAATTATATGTAGTCATTCATACAATCACTTAGGGAACATTCAAAGAGCTCTTAAGAAGTTAGAGTGATGAGCTGTTTTTATTCACAAAATAAAATATAACTGAAATACTTCACAGAAAATTTTAACTCTTTACTTAGCAATATGTTTAAGGAGGTATTACTATTACTCATTACTACTAACTAGTAGCCTTTTTTAAAGAGTGGAGAGGTAATTCAGTCTCTGTCATGAGACTGACTATATTTTCTAGTGTGAGTCCTGTGCAAAGCTTCAACCAAGGCCCTACTCTAACAGGCTACAGTCAATTTAAGGAGCACTTAAGATGAAACTTAAAAATTAATTTTGAATAGATTTATTTCTTGACAAAGAATATTTGCTAAAATATAGTCGGAAACCATTAATGAAAGATAAGCACACAATTTGTTTCAGATATATTCGACTATGCATATGCACAGCAACTGCATCGAAGTTTTTAATTTTATGGTCAATTTTTCCTATTCTCTATTTTTTTTCTTAATTAGACAAATATTTATTGCGTATATCATATATAAATGATACTGTGCTGGCAGCATTATAGAGATAGCAAGGAGGATCACCTTATTTTGTTTGCTACTTAGAAATCTTGCAAGCTAGTAGTCTTTGTAGCTTGCAAGTTAGTAGACAAGGATACTAAGCAAAGTCTGAAATTTTTAATGTTTATATGATACCTTTTGAAAGTACATGATTTTCATATTTTCTTGCTTGTATAAAAGGTAAAAGGCTTGATAATATAGGAAGTAGTTATAGTGAGCTGCATTCTTTTTGATGGCTGCTATCTCTGAATAAATGATTGCATCTTGCTGATTTCGAAGCTACCCCTAAAGGAAGAAGCACGGATTCTGAAGATGGAATAGTCTTCCGTCCTTCATGGTGCTGGGAAGTGGGGAAGTGGTGTGTTGGGAGAACAGTGGGTAGGCCTTGGACAAGTTATTTCCATAACCTGAGAAAAATGGCACAATTAGAAGTAGCTCCCCTATAGGACAGGAGAAATGAAAGAAATTAAACATAATCCATCTGGAATCGATTCCAAGGTCGCTTCTCAAGTGATTTCTAGCAGCAAACCAGAGCCCCAGGGCCTGTGACCTGGATGTTATGGGACATAATTTATTTGGCCTTCACAGTGTCCTTAATACACACACACACACACACACACGACGCATCCAAAAGACAGGCAGAATATAGGTTCCTCGTCCAGATCTCATTAACCCTATCACTTCCTACTGTATGCATCTCCTCTTTACACAGTTATATTGTTTGCCTGAGCTCCGGAAGCATTTGTGTTTGCACCACTCTCCCTCAAATGTGAGTGATGAGAAATATTCCTTTCTCATGAAACCTTTCTATATTATAACTACATAGAAATTATGAGCTGATAAGAATAGTTCTATTTTAAAAGAATTCCTTCTGAAAGCAGAACACACCTTAGCTATTGAAAGGAATTCCTAATTTGAACAAAAATATCCGGCATCAAATATGTGACTGATATTTTAAATCTGACTCAACTTTTTGTCACCTACATCCAAACTATTTAGAATCAAAGTTTTATTTTTACATAGATCATAAGAAACGGGTAGCTGGGGATACTGGGCTCTATCTGCGAGTGACACTGGATTCAGTTCAGTTCAGTCGCTCAGTTGTGTCTGACTCTTGACTGCAGCACGCCAGGCCTCCCTGTCCATCACCAACTCCCGTAGTTCACCCAAACTCATGTCCATTGAGTCAGTGATGCCATCCAACCATCTCATCCTCTGTCGTCCCCTTCTCCTCCTGCCTTCAATCTTTCCCAGGATCAGGGTCTTTTCAAATAAATCAGCTCTTCGCATCAGGTGGCCAAGGCATTGGAGTTTCTGCTTCAACACCATTCCTTCCAATGAACACTCAGGACTGATTTCCTTTAGGATGGACTGGTTAGATCTCCTTGCAGTCCAAGGGACTCTCAAGGGTCTTCTCCAACACTGCAGTTCAAAAGCATCAATTCTTCAGCACTCAGCTTTCTTTATAGCCCAGCTCTCACATCCATGCATGACTACTGGAAAAACCATAGCCTTGACTAGACAGACCTCTGTTGACAAAGTAATGTCTCTGCCTTTTAATATGCTGTCTAAGTTGACACTGGATTAAACAAGTGTAAATAGAACAGGTGAGTGTTAAGTGAAAACAAAATAAAACAAAACACTGCTAATTCTGTGAGACTAAGAGATGAAGAAGTAGAAAATGATTAAAAGTTCAAGAATGGCCCTGGTGGTTTACTGCTCAAAAATTGTAGCATTTCATAACAGTAATACAGAAGAGAGGTTACACTTCACCTACTTTATAAATTATCTGAGTTTGAGTGCTGGAAGGAGTGAAGATGAGAGATGCATTTGTGAACTGTTAATTCATACAAAGGCGGGCATTCATGCTAAGTTGCTTCAGTCATGTCTTACTGTATGTGACCCCATGGACCATAGCCTGCCAGGCTCCTCTGTCCATGGGATTCTCCAGGCAAGAACACTGGAGTGGGTTGCCATTTCCTTCTCCAATATAAAGGCATAGAGAGCATTATCTAAGCAGTGGCAGATTGGTCTCTCACTTCATGGATCATCTATCTTACTCTGAGATAGTAGGCATTGTTTGCAGACATATCCTGGTTTCATCCATGCCTTTCGATGTTTACACCAAACACTCATAAATATCCATTCTTTCAACAAAGAGCTTTTGAGTGCCTATTATATACTCAATAGTTGTATATGTGATTAAAATAGAGCAATGAACAAAACTAGGCAAAACACAAAATCCCAGCTCTTATGAATATTTATGTACACTGGAGAGGGAGGCATATGACAAACAAGTAAATCAGTAAAGTATATGCTGCTGTCAGATGGCAGCAATTCTGTGAGATTTTTAAGAAATGAAAGAAGGAGAGTGTATATTTATAAACACTAGGTTTAGAGAACGCTCCATGAGAAGACATTTGAGTAAAAAGCAGAAGGAAAAGAAAATGCAACAGAATAGATCTGGCTTGTTTAAGAGGCCACAGTAATTGAATTGAATGGATTAAAGGGAAAGAGTAGAGTTCCAAGAGGTCAGAGGGTGGCAGTGAGATAGTATGATTGTAGACCCCCGCAAGGACCTTGCTTTTACTATAAGTAGAATAGGTAGTCATTGAAGAGCTTCAAGGAGAAAGTGACTTGAGCTGACTTACACGGTAACAGGTTACTCAGGCTGCAGTGCTGAGTATACACTATCATGATGCTCTAATGGCAGAAGATTGCTGTGTGGAGTAAGCAAGAGCCACGAAGACTGTGGCAAGAGGTCATGTGACAAACTCATTTTGAAGTTGGAAGTAATACGCTTTGTGGATGTATCAAATACAGTGTGAGTGAAAGAGAGGTACCAAGGACAGTTCCAAGGTTTTTGGTCTGAACACCAATAAGTAGTATTGCCATCAGCTGCGATAAGTAAGGCTGCAAATAAATCTGACTTCTTAGGGGGAATAGCAATAAACCAGTCTTGAGGATGTTAATTTTGAGACCCCCATTAGAGATCTAGATTCAGGCATCTGGAAATCAGGAGAGACAGATAAGCTGCAGATATAAATTGGGAATCATAAGGCCATGGGTAGTCTTTGGAGCTATGAAACAGCATGGGTTTACCAGGGGCGTTAAGGCTGACTGAAGAGGGAAGGCTTTCCACAGTTAGGGATGAGAAGCAGAGAACGTAAAGCAGCCTGAGATGGGGTAGCAAGCAAAAATGCAGGAAAATCAGGAAGAGTGTAGTGAGCTAGTAGCAGGATGAAAAAGTACATCAGGAATCAGATCAAGTGCTTCAAAGGACTGAGAAGTGGCTCCTGGATTTAGCAACATGGAAGTTAAACTAAATAAGAACTGTTTTGACGGGACTGTGGAAGCAAAAGTATGACAGATAAAAGGGGCTCAAAGGAGAATGGGAAGAAAAGAATTGGATACACAGAATCAACTCCAATAATAGCTAATTAATGAAACACAAAAGATAAAAAAATTAAAAATGTGATTTAGAAGAACATGTAAAATGGAAAATGTGAAAATCATAAAAAGTTCATGAATGTAGATAATTTTTCTTTTTAATTAAATGGAGTGATAAAATGAAGATTCTAAACTTTGCACTGTAGTTGGTAAGATGATCCCGCAATGTCACAAATAAGACATCTCCTTGTAACTTTTGTCATAAAGTACTCTTTTTCAAATAGATGAAGTGATGTTACATTTAGGAAGAACTGAATATATAGAAAAAGAAAGGTTCCCACTGTCACACATGTACATTCACATTCATAGATACAAAACCAAAATAAGAGAGACATTTTTAAAGTAATGTCTGTGGGTATTCCCATCTGCTAAGAGTATAGCAATTCATTATTCATACCCAAATCTAGGGTTATTTAAAATTAACAGCTTAAACTTTTAAAAATTCATTAAAAAACTATAGTTTTCATTAATTCTGAGACTTGCTACCAACATTTTCTTTCTGTACATATTTAGAGAAGTGATGAAATAAACTATTTTTGCCTTAGTGAATAAGTTTCATAACTAACATAATGTATTCCAATTTATGATCTTTTGGGAAAATATATGAGCACATGCCATCAGTGGAAATTATGGAAAAATATCTCAGAGGCAGCATTTAGGAAGCAGAGACTGAAAGTGTTATGAATCACTTACCTCCCTAATGTCCCTCTGATACTTAGTGTTCATTTCTTCTGTTTTAATGAGATCCTTTCTTGCTGTCTCAGCTTCCTGTTCCACCTCTCCCACTCGGGAAGAAAGGGCTGCTAAACGTTCTTTCATTTGGGCCATTTCATAGTTTTGTTTTTCAAGCAATTCTTGTAGTTCCACTATTTGACTTGTTTCATCAGTTGAGTCTATAGAACCATTGGACAATCGCTGTGGGAAAAAAGAAAGAAATGACACTGAGAATTATCTACCTCTTTAATTTGAAATCCATGACCTTAAAGATCTAAGACTGATAAACATTTCGTACTGAACAGTAAGAACTCTAATAGAACTAACTTTGGAGGAAAACTAAGCTTCTGAGAAAACTCTTAATTGACATTAAAATATAAAAGTAGACCAGTAATTTTCAAGTAGGTTAAAAGGCGCATTTGAACTGGAAGCTACTATATACACATTATACACAGTTTAGCACAAAACACAGGTAAACCCTAAGCATTCAGTAAGTGGCAGCTATTTTTAATCAATTACATATGAAATTTATTATAAAATAATATTATATTTATGTAATACAGCCTATCATTAGTAAGAAACTATGTAATATTTTCTACTTTTATTCAAGATCCTTTATGAATTTGCAATTAATTTTCAATGACACTCAGTAAATGAGCTTACACAACATTTTTCTTTTAAATAAGATTATTCCTATTGTGAATCTGACCTTGTTGGAACAAAGGTATGGCATAGAAAAGTCTTGCTTTCTATATTGGTATCAACATAAAAGTTATGAGTGTGCACAATCCACAGGAAAGAGGCTGAAAGAGTTTAAATAATTTGAGACTGATTTGTCCTCTTTTTGAAGGGGCTGCCTGGAAACCAGGGTGATCCATGTCTTCAGACTGATGCCCTACAGCCAAGCTGCACTGGAGTTTTGTGGTGAAGACAGTGCAGGAACTGGGGAGAAATAAGTTCTAAAACAAAAGGATTACAATCAAGCAGAAATAGGAAAGAATGGAGAGAGAGCAAAGAAAGTATTATCAATTCTGCTAGAATGCCTGTTTGAGAAACGTGAATTTGTTCTAGCATGATAAATACATTAAGGAACAAATTGAACATAATGTAATTTGTGTTTTCTCACGTGCAATCTCATTCTTGAGAATCACTGGCCGAACGCAGAAAAACAGACCTTGCTGAATCAATCAGTGTAGGAATATATTAATCAAAATGCCACACATGCTCATTTCTCAAGCATCAAACACCGAACTCACACTTCAGGGAGCAGTTCGGGTTAAACCATCCATATCTGTACGCCTGTCCGATTTTACTTACCCGCTCCTTCCACCACTTCACAACAGCTCACAGTTATACCCCTTCCGACACCCACTTTAATAAGCAAACTTCACCTCTTTTTCAAGGTAAAGAGTTAAATTTATCATAGCTATGCAATTCTTAACCATTTAACATGGGTAAAACTGTGCTACCAGTTTTACTAGTATTCTATTTCTTTTCGAAGTCACTAAGCTGTGCTGCAAACCCCTTTCCCCCATGAGCTCTGTGTTTTTTATTTTGTGATTTTGCATAACTCATGACACTTGGGAATGCAAATGTCACATTAGACAAAAGGTGGTACTAGTGGTAAAGAACCTGCCTGCAATGCAGGAGACAAAAGGGACTCAGCTTCAGTCCCTGGGTTGAGAAGATTCCCTGCATGAAGGCATGGCAATCCACTCCAGTATTCTTGCCTGGAGAATCCCATGACAGAGGAGCCTGGTGGGCTACAGTCCAAAGGGTGGCAAAGAGTCAGACACAACTGAAATGATTTAGCACATGTGCCCATAGGAGAAAAGGAGGGCTATCAACTGCATCACAGAAGATAAGTGAGAAAGATAAAACAGAGAGAATGGGAAAGCAAACAAATGGCAAGGCATGTTGATAAGTCCAGTTACCTAACATGTGGAGAAACAGCTGGACACATCAAAATTAAAAGGCCAGAGAAAGACAGTCTTAGACAGCATCTTAAGATACCAGCTGGATCTGCAGTTAGTACTTCAAAAATATTACTGAATGTCTGTAATGCAGGTGCCAAACTTCTAATTACTTAGTAAAATGGGTAAGAGGTGTTACAATTAGGTAGGGATTTTGAAGAGGAACCACAGATCAGTCGACCAGATGCTCCTTCAGTTTTGATTCCCTTAGCTGCTGGGACTGATGCTCACTGAGGGATCAGAGCTGAGAACATGCCCAGGAATTGCTGTTGGTGGAAGGGAACTGCCTTTCCAGAGTTAAAAGTCCTTCCTGGGGTATGCAGTACCACATACAACACAGACCAGTATTGTGTTTGTGCTCAGTCATTCAGTTGTGTCCAACTCTGTTTGCGATACTATGGACTGTAGCCCGCCAGGCTCCTCTGCCCATGAAATTTTTTTCCAGGCAAGAACACTAGACACGGATGTCATTTCCTACTCCAGGGGATCTTCTTGGCCCAGGTTGATCTTCTTCAACTTGCATCTGTTGTGTCTCCTGTACTGGCAGGTGAATTCTTGACCACATAGACCAGTAATATTGTGAAGCTAATAAAAATCCAACATTCTAGACAGTTTTTAAGAACACAAAATGGAAAAACATTGATTGTGACCTTTATATATGACATTCATGGGCAAGTCTGGATCAGTCTCTTTTGGGGTCACTGCATGAGTGTCCAGGAGTCTTCGGCAGAGGCGTGGGTCAGCGGTGGTCTGCTGCAGGGTTGGGGGCACTCAGTGCAGCATGTTAAACAGCAGAAACATTACTTTGCCAACAAAAGTCTGTCTAGTCAAAGCTATGGTTTTTCCAGTGGTCATGTATAGATGTGAGAGTTGGACTGTAAAGAAACCTGAGTGCCGAAGAACTGATACTTTCGAACTGTGGTGTTGGAGAAGACTCTTGAGAATCCCTTGGACTGCAAGGAGATCCAGTCAGTCCATCCTAAAGGAAATCAGTCCTGAATATTCACTGGAAGGACTGATGCTGAAGCTGAAACTCCATTACTTTGGTTACCTGATGCGAAGAACTGACGCTGATGCTGGGAAAGATTGAAGGTGGGAGGAGAAGGGGATGACAGAGGATGAGATGGTTGGATGGCATCACCAACTCAATGGACATGAGTTTGAGTAATCTCTGGGAGTTGGTGATGGATGGGGAAGCCCTGCATGCTGCAGTCCATGGGGTCACACAGAGTCGGACACAACTGAGTGACTGAACTGGTCTAAAATATGACATAATTATCTATACGTTGAACTGGGAAGAGCCAATTTACATTCATTAGACAGCAACTGAGAACTGATTTAGGAAGAAAGGCTAGAGCCAATTGCCAGTCAGTTATGTCCAAATTTGGGATCACTGGGGTATTATATTACTGAATTTCTATAATAACAGCAAATTTTTTTGATCTCTATATACAACCTATAAGTAAGGAGGAAACCTTGAGCTTTAATAGAATTTCTACATCTTCACATTGAGAATTTTCTCTAGCCAACTAGAAAAAAGGAAAGTTTTAGAAACTATGAAAATTAGAAAATAAATTTTTTTATTTGAAAAATGTTTTATGTTATTGAAATATTACATTCAAGATTAAAGTCCTTAAGAACTTTGGAGAAACTGAGACTTAGGTAATTACACAAAGCTGACTTGAATTAAAATGCAAAACTTTGAATTCACAGTTCATTTCATCTATACTTTATTATTTTTAATTAGGACATATAATCTAAAGGATAAACAACACATGTTGGATGGTATTGACAAGTACCAAGAATACGGCTGTGTGTGTGTATATAGCTATATGAACATACATAAAACAGCACACACACACGTACACAACCACACACATATGTATATAAATTCTGCAAATATTTGTTCACTGCAACTGATTGATCTTAATTTTCTAATTAGAAAAACGATTATTCCAATTTTGTGCATCTGAAGTCCATTAAAATCTTATCTAAAAATTGCATAGTTTTAATGGGCTCAAGGCAAGAGAAATTTAAGTAAATATAAACAGTAATCAGACAACGAAAATAAAACACTTTCATAATGTTAACCTCCTCAATTCCTTTAAGTCCATTAAGTAACAGATGTGTCTTACAAAGTCTTTATGCTACTTTGGAATTTTGGACTATCCATGGAAATTTTTTGAACTCTCATTTTTATCTTCTGAAGTACATGAAAGTGAAAGTTGCTCAGTCATGTCTGACTCTTTGTGACACATGGACTGTAATTTTTGCCAGGCTCCCTGTCCATGGAATTCTCCAGGCAAGAATACTACGGCATTATCTGTTTAAAAAAATATATATTTCATCTATTCAAATCATCTTAAATATATTCTGTGCTGAGTTTAATATACGCTTTCATAATTTCAGAGTAGAAAGGTCATTTTAAACCTGTGATTTATGTCTTGAAAAAAGAATATATAGCTTTTTTTCCAAATCATTATTCTCTTGATCTGATACCCTTGCAAGTATTTCCTTTTATTCCAAGAGATCATTGTACTCCTCATTTTACTTTAAATTTTCAAATTTGGATTTGCCTCCAAATCCAAACTAAGACTGCATTTTCATTAGAATGATGAAAATTATAGCTTCCAGGTATACATATATCCCCCTCCCTCCTGGCCTTCCATTCCAGCCCCACCTCCCCTCCCATCCCAACCATCCGGGTCACCACAGAACACAGTGCTGAGCTCCCAGTGCTCTACTGGAGGTCCCCACTAGCTATCTGACTTACATATGGCAGTGCATATACATCAATCTCAATCTCCTAGTTTATCCCATACCTTATCCCTACCCCACTGTCCACAAATCCATTCTCTATGTCAACATCTCTATTCATGCCCTGAAAATATGTACATCTGTACCATTTTTCCAGATTCTACATACATGTTAATATACTTGTTTTTCTCTTTCTGACTGACTTTACTCTATATGACAAACTCTAGGTCCATAACAACCTATTGGATACAGTAAAGGAAATTGAAGCACAGAGTGTAAATATTTTAGGGTCAAATTACTGAAACGTCGTAAGATGGAGATTTGAATGAAGGCATTCAAGTTTCTGATTCCTAGGAATCTACTCCTGTCACTCTTATTTCTTTTGTTGATTTTCTCTCTCTTTCTATGTCTTTGTTCATTCTCTTTTGTTCATTTATTATATCATTTAACCATTCATTAAACCTACTTGTTGTTTCATTTACTCATTCATTCAATCACCAAGACTCTATTTCCTTTGCTTCTACCATATGCCAGATACTAGGTTGGATGTGCTGTGAAACAGGAATATGAAGATTCCTGCCTAAATACAACATAATGTGGGGAAAAAGAATAAATCAAATAAAGCAACCAATTAAGAAATGACACCACCCTAATGACAGAAAGCAGAGAACTAAAGAGCCTCTTGATGAAGGTGAAAGAGGAGAGTGAAAAAGGTGGCTTAAAACTCAACATTTAAAAAATGAAGATCATAGCATCCAGTCCCATCACTTCATGGCAAACAGATGGGTAAAAATGGATACAGTGATGGACTTTATTTTCTTGGCCTCCAAAATCACTGTGGATAGTGAGTGCAACCAGGAAATTAAAAGACACTTGACTCTTGGAAGAAAGGCTATGATGCCCCTAGACAGTGTATTAAAAAGCAAAGATACCACTTTGCCGACAAAGGTCCATATATCCAAAGTTATGATTTTTCCAGCAGTTATATATGGATGTGAGAGTTGGACCATAAAGGAAGCTGAGAACCAAAGAATTGATTGATGCTTCTGAACTGTGGTGCTGGAGAAGACTCGAGTCCCCTGGACTGCAAGGGGATCAGTCAATCCTAAAGGAAATCAGTCCTGAATATTCATTGGAAGGACTGATGCTGAAACTGATGCTGAAGCTTCAATACCTTGGCGACCTGATGTCAAGAGCCAGCTAATTGGAAAAGTCACCTGATGCTGGGAAAGGTTGAGGGCAGGAGGAGAAGTGGGTGACAGATGATGAGGTGGCTGGATGGCATCATTGACTCAATGGACATGAGTTTGAGCAAACTGTAGGAGATAGTGAAGGACAGGGAAGCCTGGCAGGCTGCAATCCATGGGGTAGCAAACAGTCAGACACAACTGATTGACAACAAAATAAAATTCATAAGGACCAGATAGCATTTAAACAATGTGGATTCCTAATGCTTCAAGGTTATTGCTTTTGGGCATCTTAGCCTGCCTAAACTGTTTTTCTTTCTTTTTTTTTTTTAATCTCCAGCACACATATTGCTTTTTAGCTCTCAGAAAATCAGACTTGACCTCAGATTTCAAGTATTGTTCAACAAATAACATTTTGTCTTTGAATTGAAATTCTCCAATACAGATTTCACAGCTGTTATTTTCAATTCCACAGTGGCTCTTTAAACCTGTTTTACTATATATAAATCATCTATTTACAATCCCTACAAACCTAGAGCCTAGAACAAAGCACTAATATTTGTACTACATATCAGTTATTCTCAATTATGACCACACATTAGAATCCTTGGAAGAATTGAATAAAAATATAGAATGGAAATCACTCTATATTCCATCCAATTGTGGGGTCCAGACATATAATTGTTTTTAAATCTTCCCAAGTAATTGCAATGTTTAGTTGAGGTTAAGAACCACAGACCTCTATTATGCAGGTACTTTACTAATAACTATATCCAATTTATTTATTAAACCTAAACAAACTCTCTGGCCCAAAGAGGAAAGCTTCAAAGTAATAAAATAAAATAAGGATTGATGAAATGAATTTTAATAAAAGATCTGATAATAGACCCAAGAAATTAGTATTTTTTATCCTAATAAAAAACTAATTATTTTTAATGTACATTTCAGATGGAATGACCTGACTTTATTTCTTATTCATGAAAGATGAGAAGAAAAACACCTCTATAATAGAGTTGGCTAAATGTTGCTCTTCTTGGAAGGTTTCTAGACCAGATGATTTCTTATATTAATAGTTAGCTCTCCATTAATAATTTTTTTGTTCAAAACTGAGATTTGCAAATTCATTATGATATATTAAATTCCTGATAATTTTATTCAATCCAAATGCCCAGCAAAAGGCCTTTGTCAGTTCTTAGTTTAATGTGATCAACAGTGTTTATTAATAAGTATAAAATAGATTTATTATTTTTACAGAAGTTCTAAGCCATTTAAATTTCCACAAAATTTAAAAGAAGGATCGTTTCATCAGAGGAACCTCAGTTATTCTGAAGTTCCAGTGCTCTCATTATGTTTAAATTAGAATACAAATCACTCACTCTCTGATGTATGTGGCTTAATAGAAATACATTTCTTTTTTATACTCTTAAGTCTAAATAAAATATCAAGAAATTTCTAGTCAATGTTCCTATGATCAAGATTAACAACACTCATAAATGGGAAAAGTAGCTGTTTCCCATATTACAACATAAAATACAAATCTTAAAATATTAATATGGAAAAACATTCCTCTGTAAAATTCTTAAATAATCTATATAACTAGAAGATATAAGGAGATGAAGAGTACATAAAGATTTTTTGGTCTGATTTTGTTTTTTATTTTTGTTTTCAATTAAAAGTCTTCTTGTGTTTCTTTGTTCAGCTATAGAACAAACAAGTAAGAGTGACGAGGATCTTTCCAGCTACAAGAATTACTTAGCAGTCCGTTTAGATATGTAAATATAAAAAGTATACACCCTGTGTTAGAGGAATAATATTTAGTACAGCCTCGATAAACTATTTCTTCCACTATGTCTTGATGAGAGGAGGGGCATTTGCATAATTACAATGAAATCTCCAAAGGGAGAAGGCAAACCAGAGTTTCAATTACTCACCTTTTAATTGTGAAGTTTAATGTTATTCCAAATTCTCTTACAGACTAAGTCAATTGACTGGATGAGAAAAGTCTCTAAGGGTTAACAAGGAGACCCTGTCATGAGGGAAGTAAGAGTATAACCTTCCTGGCTCAGTCATCTCAATGCATTTGGGAACTTAAGTGTGAAACTAAGCCTCAATCTAGCATAACTTGTAAAGAGCAAAGGTTCTCTGAAGAACCACTCTGTTAGGGAATGATACTGCTGCTGGCAAAACTTCAAAACCAGGGCAGTAATTAGGATGGAATGGTTTCATTTAGCTTGTATGTCAGTGGGTTATTGCAATAGTACATGGATGGCATTTGATTTTGAGGGGCCACTGATTTCCAAAAGTGAAACTCTGAAGACTATAAAATTAAGCATGATACTCTGACCCATGCTATTCACACTGTATTGGACCAGTATATAAGAAGTAAAATGAAAATTGAGAAGGAAGAGAGTAAAACTCCTTATTTAATTACTACTTAAAAGTTCAAGAGCAAGCCCTTAGAATTACTAACAGGTTAGCAAGTTTGCTGCATGTCATACTACTGTTTAGAAATCAACTGTACCTTTATATGCCTTTATTAATTTATTGGAAAAATTAAAAGGAACTAACAATCACAATAGCAACAAAACTGTAAGTTCAGTTCAGTTCACTCGCTCAGTTGTGTCTGATTCTGCAACCCCACGAATCGCAGCATGCCAGGCCTCCCTGTCCATCACCAACTCCTGGAGTTTACCCAAACCCATGACCATTGAGTCGGTGATGTGATCCAGCCATCTCATCCTCTGTCATCTCCTTCTCCTCTTGCCCCCAATCCCTCCCAGCACTAGAGTCTTTTCCAATGAGTCAACTCTTTGCATGAGGTGGCCAAAATATTGGAATTTCAGCTTCAGCATCAGTCCTTACAATGAACACCCAGGACTAATCTCCTTCAGAATGGACTGGTTGGATCTCCTTGCAGTCCAAGGGACTCTCAAGAGTCTTCTCCAACACCACAGTTGAAAAGCATCAATTCTTCAGTGCATAGCTTTCTTCACAGTCCAACTCTCACATCCATACATGACCACTGGAAAAACCATAGCCTTGACTAGAGGGACCTTTGTTGACAAAGTAATGTCTCTGCTTTTGAATATGCTAACTAGGTTGGTCATAACTTTCCTTCCAAGGAGTAAGCGTCTTTTAATTTCATGACTTCAATCACTGTCTGCAGTGATTTTTGAGCCCAAAAAATAAAGTCTGACACACTTTCCACTGTTTCCCCACCTATATCCCATGAAGTGATGGGACAAGATGCCATGATCTTCGTTTTCTGAATGTTGAGCTTTAAGCCAACTTTTTCACTCTCCTCTTTCACTTTCATTAAGAGGCTTTTTAGTTCCTCTTCACTTTCTGCCATAAGAGTGGTGTCATCTGCTTATCTGAGGTTATTAATATTTCTCCTGGCAATCTTGATTCCAGCTTGTGCTTCTTCCAGCCCAGCGTTTCTCATGATGTACTCTCCATATAAGTTAAATAAGCAGGGGGACAATATACAGCCTTGACGTACTCCTTTTCCTATTTGGAACCAGTTTGTTGTTCCATGTCCAGTTCTAACTGATGCTTCCAGACCTGCATATAGGTTCCTCAAGAGGCAGGTCAGGTGGTCTGGTATTCCCATCTCTTTCAGAATTTTCCACAGTTTATGGTGATCCACACAGTCAAAGGCTTTGGCATAGTCAATAAAGCAGAAATAGATGTTTTTCTTGCTTTTTCCATGATCCAGAAGATGTTTGCAATTTGATATCTGGTTCCTCTCCCTTTTCTAAAACCAGCTTGAACATCTGGAAGTTCATGGCTCACGTATTACTGAAGCCTGGCTTGGAGAATTTTCAGCATTACTTGACTAGCGTGTGAGATGACTGCAATTGTGCAGTAGTTTGAGCATTCTTTGGCATTGCCTTTCTTTGGGATTGGAATGAAAACTGACCTTTTCCACTGCTGAGTTTTCCAAATTTGCTGGCATATTGAGTGTAGCACTTTGACAGCATCATCTTTCAGGATTTGAAATAGCTCCACTGGAATTCCATCACCTCCACTAGCTTTGTTCGTAGTGATGCTTTCTAAGGCCCACTTGACTTCATATTCCAGGATGTCTGGCTCTAGGTGAGTGATCATACCATCATGATTATCTTGGTCGTGAAGATCTTTTTTGTACAGTTCTTCTTTGTATTCTTGCCACCTCTTCTTAATATCTTCTGCTTCTGTTAGGTCCATACCATTTCTGTCCTTTATTGAGCCCATCTTTGCATGAAATGTTCCCTTGGTATCTCTAATTTTCTTGAAGAGATCTCTAGTCTTTCCCATTCTGTTGTTTTCCTCTATTTCTTTGCATTGATCACTGAGGAAGGCTTTCTTATCTCCTCTTGCTATTCTTTGGAACTCTGCATTCAGATGCTTATATCTTTCCTTTTCTCCTTTGCTTTTCACTTCTCTTCTTTTCACAGGTATTTGTAATTTGGAAGTGGTCAAACAGGAGATGGCAAGAGTGAATGTTGATATTCTAGGAATTCGTGAACTAAAATGGACTGGAATGGGTGAATTTAACTCAGATGACCATTATATCTACCACTGTGGGCAGGAATCCTTTAGAAGAAATGGAGTAGCCATCATGGTTAACAAAAGAGTTCGAAATGCAGTACTTGGATGCAATCTAAAAAATGACAGAATGATCTCTGTTTGTTTCCAAGGCAAACCATTCAATATAACAGTAATCCAAGTCAATGCCCCAACCAGTAACGCTGAAGAAGCTGAAGTTGAATGGTTCTATGAAGACCTACAAGACCTTTTAGAACTAACATCCAAAAAAGATGTCCTTTTCATTATAGGGGACTGGAATGCAAAAGTAGGAAGTCAAGAAACACCTGGAGTAACAGGAAAATTTGGCCTTGGAATACGGAATGAAGCAGGGCAAAGACTAACAGAGTTTTGCCAAGAGAATGCACTGGTCATAGCAAACACCCTCTTCCAACAACACAAGAGAAGACTCTACATGTGGACATCACCAGACGGCCAACACCGAAATCAGATTGATTATATTCTTTGCAGCCAAAGATGGAGAAGCTCTATACAGTCAACAAAAACAAGACTGGGAGCTGACTGTAGCTCAGATCATGAACTCCTTATTGGCAAATTCAGACTTAAATTGAAGAAAGTAGGGAAAACCACTAGACCATTCAGGTATGACCTAAATCAAATCCCTTATGATTATACAGTAGCAGTGAGAAATAGATTTAAGGGACTAGATCTGATAGATAGAGTGCCTGATGAACTATGGAATGAGGTTCGTGACATTGTACAGGAGACAGGGATCAAGACCATCCCCATGGTAAAAAAAAAAAAAAAAAAAAAAAAAATGTATCATAGAGGTGACTATTCTCCCAAAATTCATTTATTTACTTAAGCAATTCCAATGGAAATATGATAGGGTTTTAAAATGGGACTTCAAAAACTGTTACTATAATTAAGCTCTAATAATCAGGATTTAGGTAATACTAGTTAAAATAGTGTGGCATTTAATTACTTAACATATTCTTATTGGTCTTCCTTGGTGTCTCAGATGGTAAAGAATCTGCCTGCAATGCAAGAGACCCAGGTTCCATCCCTAGGTCACGAAGACTCCCCGGAGAAGGGAATGGCTACCCACTCCAGCATTCTTGCCTGGAGAAGTCCATGGACAGAGGAATCTTGTGAGCTATAGTCCATGGGGTTGCAAAGAGTTGGACACAACTTAGGGACTAACACTTTCACACTTTCACTTTCAGAGCTTACCACGTGCCAGGAGCTGTTCTAGGTACTTAAGCCGGATCAGAAATAAAACAGAAACTTTAAACATCATGGAGTTTATTCTTAGCTAGAGCAACAGACTATAAATTATAGGTATTATAAATAAATGAATTATACTCTATATTAGAATACATTAATGGCACTTGAACAAAGGCTTGATGCAAGAGAGGGAAATAGCTACACAGATATCTGGGGGAAGGGCATTCTAGACAGAGGGGAGATCAAGTCATAAGTCAACAGGAAAATGGTACTGGTGATCCTATTTGTAGGGCAAGAATAGAGACGCACACATAAAGAACAGATCTGTGGACACAGTGGAGGAAGGAGAGGATGGGACGAATTGAGAGAGTAGCACTGAAACATACATTATCATATGTAAATGTCCATTGGAAGGACTGATGCTGAAGCTGAAACTCCAATACTTTGACCACCTGATGCGAAGAGCTGACTCATTTGAAAAGACCCTCATGCTGGGAATGATTGAAGGCAGGAGGAGAAGGGGATGACAAGGATGAGAGGGCTGGATGGCATCACCGACTCGATGGACATGAGTTTGGGTAAACTCCGGGAGTTGGTGATGGACAGGGAGGCCTGGCATGCTACAGTTCATGGGGTCACAAAGAATCAGATACGACTGAGTGACTGAACTGAACTGAACTGAAAATAGATAGCCAGTGGGAAATTGCTGTATAACAGAGGAAGCTCAACCTAGAGGGGTAGGATGTGGTGGGGGGATGGGAAGGAGGCTCAGGAGAGAAGACATATGTATACTTAAGGCTGATTCACAATGTGGTATGGCAGATATCAACTGCCATAAAGAAGTCAACAGGAGGCCAGTGTAGCTGGGGTGAGGGAAGAGATGAAGTCGGAAGATAAGGGAAGTCACATCATGAAGTGGGCATGCTTCGTTGCTCAGTCCATTTCTACTCTTTGCCATCCCATGGAGTGTAGCTTGCCAGGCTCCTCTGTCCATGGAATTCTCCAGGCAAGAATACTGGGGTGGGTTGCCATTTCCTACCCCAGGGATCTCCCCAAACCAGGGATTGAACCCACATCTCCCGCAGCTCCTGTTACCACCGCACCACCTGGGAATCCCCATAAATCATGTAGAGTCTTGTGGTAAATAGGAAATATTTGCAGAGTTTTAAGCATATGATTGACATGTTCAGATTTAGGTTTTAAAAATCACTGATTCATGCTATGTTAAAAAATAGACAGTAAGAGCCCATGAGAGAAGCAGAGAGCCTTGGAAGGAGTCTGACTACAATAATCCAGGTGAGAGATGATAGTGGTTTAGAGCCGAGTGCTAACTGGAGGTGGTGAGAAGTGGCAGATTTTAGACATATTTTGAAAGTAGAACAAACAGAATTTCTTTACAGTTTGATGTGCAGTATGAGATATAGGTGGCTCAGCTGGTAAAGAATCCGCCTGCAACGTGGGAGACCTGGGTTCGATCCCTGGGTTGGGAAGATCCCCTGGAGAAGGGAACGGCTACCCACTCCAGCATTCTGGCCTGGAGAATTCCACGGAAGTCCATGGAGTCACAAAGAGTCAGATACGACTGGGTGATTTTCACTTTCATGAGACATAGGGAAGACCTGAGAATAATTCCAAATTCTTTTGATTGAGCAACTGGAAAGCTGAGATTTGCACTATCTGAGATAGAGCAGATGCAGGGAATTTTGGAGGGGAATTTCAAAAGATAAGTTTTTTGACATTTTAAGGTTCAGTGTCTTTTAGATATATTAGTGGAGATAGATGTTCAATAGGCAGGTGAATATATATGCTTGGTTGTAGGGTCTGAACTAGAAGTAAAGATTTATAAGTTATTCACACACAGATAGCATTTATGATCAAAATCACTGAGAGAAAAGATGGAGGACTAAACCCTGAATTATCCCAACATTAAGAATTCAAGAAGAAAACAGGAAGTAACTCTATTTAAATAATCTATTAAAAAACACTGAACTACTATGCTGTACATCTGAAACTAATATTAGTATAATATTTGCATCAACTATACTTCAATAAATAAATAAATATTAGAGCAAGTTCTGACCATGAGAATGTAATCTTTCTGAATCTGAAGAAATCTTGGCAAGTATATAGGAGTTTCCACTTTATGGGAATAGGAGTTTAAAGCAAATTTAATGTAACTCTCAGTATAAAATACTCTCATTGAACATGAATATCTAGATGCTTTAAAAAAATCAAGGAGAATATGATCCAGGAAAAAAGACTGAGAAAGAATAACTGGTGGGGTAACAGAAAAACAGAGTATACTTTCCTATACTGCAAATGAAAAATAAAAATGAATTTAGAAGGAATGAGTAAATTAAAAGCTCCGCATGCATGCATGTACGCTCACTTGCTCAGTCATGTCCGACTCTTTGTGACTCCATGGACTGTAGCCCACCAGGGTGCTCTGTCCATGGGATAGTCCAGGTAAGAACACAGGAGTAGGTTGCCATTTCCTCCTCCAGGGGATCTACCCAAGGATCAAACCCTCATCTCCTAAGTCTCCTGCATCAACAGGTGTATTTTTTACCACTCAGCTACCTAGGAAGCCCTGAAACAACTATGACGTTAACTCAAAAAGGGCTGAGCATTGTTCACTTTATTTAGCAATATAAAATCAGAGATGATGGTAACAGGAGATGTTCCTGTGCAGTGATGGAGCAAAGACCTTCCTGGGGTAGGTTCATAAAGAAAGCAATTGTGGACAGTGAGTAGACCACTATTTTGAAGAACTTTGCTACACAGGGGAGTAAAAAATGAAGCAATAGCTGATTGTATAAGTAGGACCAAAAAAGAATTTAAGCTGAAGAACTTAGTGCGTTACAATAGGATATATGAAGAAAAAAAAATTGAAGACAAAGGAAAGCACAGTAAGAATTGCTGGAGAAGGACATGTGACTAAGGGGACTTTGCTGATGGCTCAACAATAAAGAATCCACTTGCAGAGGAGGAGACACAAGAGAGGTGGGTTCAATCCCTTGTGGAAAGGAGCCGTTGGAGGAGAAAATGGCAACCCACTCCAGTACTCTTGTCTAAAAAATCCCGGACAGGGGAGCCTGTCACATTGCAGGCCAAAGGGTCGCAAAGAGTTGGACACAGCTGAACATGAGCACGCACACCTGACCAGATGACTGGGAAACATTGACATGGTGTAACAAAGTTTCCTTTGTCTGAGGTCTTTTTAAAAAGTTCTTAAAGGCTTATGCTTCTGTCTAAAAAGCTCTTTCATGCTTCTAGGTACCTGACCAGATTTCAGACTTCATAAATAGTCATATATTTCAAAATTCATTAAATCATGTAGTTTTCAGTGATACCTTTTCACTCATGTTCACTTTTAATATTTATATACTTGTTACACTATTTATCTTGGCTCCTCCTTCTCACAAGCTATGTGACTTTAGAGCCAATAATCCTTGGTCTATAAATCTTACAGGGTTATTACAGAGATCAAGTAAAACAACTATATAAAAGCACTTTTGGAAACTGTAAAGGGCTTTACAGAAGTTATTTATCTTGTTCTCATTGGCATGTAGCCCTTTTGTTAATGAGGTTTACGGACAACTTTGAAGAACAGTCTGCCTATCTTTATAAGTCCAGAGCCACCATTAGGGAATATTTTTCAGAATACTTGTCTTGGCATGTGCAATTCTCCTGAGGATTAATAAGATTTTTGGTCACACAAATTTAGGAAACACTGAATAATATTAACATGTAGTACTGGGGAATTTGAATAAATACTACAGTAAAGATAACAGTTCAAAATTGTATAGCATAATATATCTTAATATTCTTATCCCCAAGAAATCTTTTTTTGGGGGGAAATGGGTTCTATAAAACACCCATTAAATTTCTGGAGACTATTGCTTTATGAGAAATATTAAGATGGATAAACCCTACCAAAATGAAAAATAAAATTAGGTCAATTGCAGAACATCTGAATGATAGACTTAAAAATTCTCCTGAATTGGCTTAAAGATCAGACAAAACAATGCCGAGGGAAGGAAAAGTACTTGTTCTTTATATCCCTATATGAAAGCAGAGTCCTTGGCGCAAAATAGACACTCAAATTATACCAATAGGACAGAGGTAGATGAACAAATTTTCTGTCAAACTCTTGTGAATCAGTCAGCCTTTTAAAGTCTGAAATTATCCTGCTTCAGCAAAGATGTGTTTATCCTGCTTCCCCTGGATTTGGGCTAATGATACAAATGATACTAAATCTGTTATTAAAGATAGAGGAGTCCATTTCACTTCCCATCTATTAAAAGTATAGTGAAATATAAAAACCCAGTCACTGGATTCAAAGGATTTGTTTTGAACTTTTTAAGTTCTCATACAACATTAGAGGTCTTCCCTCAAAGCTCAGTTGGTCAAGAATCCACCTGTGATGGAGGAGACCCTGGTTGGATTCCTGGGTCAGGAAGATCCAGGAGAAGGGATAGGCTCCCCACTCCAGTATTCTTGGGCTTCCCTAGTGGCTCAGCTGGTAAAGAATCCACCTGCAATGCGGGAGACCTGGATTCAATCCCTGGGTTGGGAAGATCCCCTGGAGAAGGGAAAGGCTACCCACTCCAGTATTCTGGCCTGAAGAATCCCATGGACTATGCTTCCCTTGTAGCTCAGTCAGTAAACAATCTGCCTGCAGGGCAGCAGACCTGGGTTGGATCCCTGGGTTGGGAAGATCCTCTGGAGAAGGAAGTGGCAACCCACTCCAGTATCCTTGCCTTGAAAACCTCATGGACGCAGGAGCCTGGTGGGCTGCAGTCCATGGGATCGCAAAGAGTCCGCACGATTGAGCTACTAACACTTACTTACTTATGCAGTCCCTAGAGTCTCAAAGAGTCGGACACAACTGAGTGATTTTCACTCACAACATTAGAAGATTTTTGCTTCTTATTTTTGCCATTGTTTATAAAAGATGGCTTTTGGTTATAATCTTCCTCTCCAACTCAGCTCCTATAAAGTTGATACGGGATAACTTCCTGTGCATATGGATGAACCACGAAACAGCCTAACCTTGCCTCTTCTGTGCCCTTTTCTAGCCAATCATAGACTTCTAGGCCACTCAAGCCTTATATATGTAAGCCGTACTTGGACCCTCTATTTCCTGGGAGGTGCACCAATCCCAAAATGGCAAATTCATAAATCTCATCCTTTTGTTTGGCTCCAATGCTTAAAAATTCAATTGATGGATAAAAGGGAACTGTATACTTTATTATAATGTTATTATGAGGAATTACATCACTGCATAGGGGATCAACACACAGAAGAAACTATTCTGTTAGGGCTGCACCTTTTCTGGCTCAATCATGTCTGACTCTTTGTGACCCCATGGACTGTAGTCCACCAGGCTCCTCTGTCCATGGGATTTCCCAGCAAGAATACTGGAGTGGGTTGCCATTTCCTCCTCCAGGGAATCTTTCCTACCTAGGGATCAAATCCAGGTCTGGAGTCTCCTGCATCGGCAGCTGAATTCTTTACCACCGAGCCACCTGGGAAGCCTGATTAAGAGGTAAAACAAAAATCCCAAGGATAATTACCTTTGAAACAGAGAAGAAACTTAACAATGAATAAAACAAGCCATAATTAAGAAAGAACTGAATTTTTTGATGAACAGTTACTGAAAGTAGTTGACATGGGATGAGGAAAGCATATAAAAATTGGCAAAACACAATTAATTACTGGAGATATCCCTATGGATGAGGGATTTCGGCTGTAACATAGTAGTGATCTTTAAAAGAATGGCATTTGTGTTAATGGTCTTTTATAGTATTTTTAAAATAGATATGTAGTATATTCATAAGCCAAACATTTAAATGTATAGCTAATAGGTTTGTGTGAGACTATGTAGAATCTGCGTATTACAGTATTTTATAATCCAGTGCCATGGTATGAGAAAATAAAGCCCTTTCGTCACCAGTGAGGAGCACATTGCTCACAAAGCTATATTAACTTTTTCTAAGTGCCCATTTTTGTTATTGGTGGTTCAGTCTGAAACAGTCTTGCATCACTAAAAATCCACAAAACCCTTAATTTTGGTAAAGGCACATTCCATATTTCATCTTTTATAAAACTTCAGTGTCTTTTATGCACAGAATGCAACCATTAGACACTTAATTGCTATATTTTTTGATCTGAGTATTATTCTTGCCACCGATCCTTCATTTTGTTTTATATGTGTTTGGCCAAAGTTCTTCTGCCTTCCTGGCAGGAATTAAAAAACTGAAAAAAATGCCAACAAAAATCTGTTTCTGATTTTATATTGACTCAGCGTGCACATTTACATTGACTGTTACCCAATTATTTTGTTGCATTGTATTAAAGAACAGTCACGAATTAATGTCAAATTCTAAGAGGAATGAATAATGAGAGCAGCGCTGTTGGAAAGGGAAGCACCAGCTTGGTTCACTAAGAGTACCTAAGTGCAAAGTGGGGTGACAAGCAGAGAAGCTTGAAAGGTGAGAAGAGGTCAGCCAGTTGGGAAAGGATCTCCTATGACGTGCCAAGGATGCGTTGTGTGATCACTTGAAAGATCGGCCACCCACTTCACCCTGAGCTCTGAGAAGAACCACAGTAATCTCTTAGTTACTAATGAACAACAAACATCAAAATGTATTGTGTCAAATGTAACTACTGGTTTGTGAGACTTCAGTTTCACACACACACACACAGATATATATATATACATACATACATACAAACATAAAAGTGCGTAGTAAAATGTTGCAACTGAATTACATTTTTTACAATGGGGAGTAGACAGGTGGGTCCTTAGTGCTTGTGGATCCCAAGGCAAAAGAACAAAGAGGCTTACATGCCATAAATCCAAATATGACAGTCAAATAAAAAAATCATCCTACTATCTTCCTTGAAATGCCTTTCACACTGACTTTTGGGCTAGATTTAATGAATAATTCTAATGAAGTTCCACAGCAGAGCTTAGTTACCCAGATATGCCCTAGACTGTAGCCTGCTTCTCTTCCCAGCCTCAGCTCCTTCCAGAATCCTGGTATGCTTTATCTGCATAAACAGTGCTTCTAAAAATACGTGTCCCTTAGCTTCTTCTGAGGTCCACTGGAGTGTGGGCAGAGACAGACGTTGTTCCTAAGAAGAAACTCACAAAGGCTCTGGAGGGTAAGGTCTGTTTGATCTGAAAGTTTGGGCTGCTAGGAACTTGGCAGGTTGTCAAGAAGAGGTGCTGCTGTGACTCACACCTCTGCAACTTCTCCCTGTGCCCATCCTCAGAGAGGGGCACGAGGGGCCAGAGAAAGACCCTGCTCAACTGTGGACCCCTCTTGCCTAGGTTTAAAAACCATATTCATAGCAATCAACATTTGTAAATGCCACTGTCTTCAAGCACCTGTTCAGAGTAAAAAGGAATATAACTGGGAGATTTGGGGGAAGAAAAAATGGAAGAAATTTTTTAAAAGCATACTCTTAAATAGACTAAAATAACTCTAGAAAAAAAGGACATATGTATAATTATGAAAGACTAAAAGTTCAGAAAAAAATAATATTGGATTAGAATGACTTTCCAGAAACCAATATAACACCTAGAGAAAGCATCCTGGCATGAAGGAACATAAGAGCACAGAGGAGGTGAGAAGACCAAAGTTCTGGTCCTACTCTGGACAAATAAGTCACTCAACCTAAGCAGACCTCAATTTCATTGGCTATAAAATTAAGAAAAGGGAAAAAAATCTCTCACAGGTTCAGAAGTCTGATATGAGAAAAAATGATAAATGGATATAAAGATGTAGTACAAATGATTTGTTAAAAAATATCTAATCAAGATGCTTCCACGTTTAAAATCCTTCCCATTTCTCTGAAAATAAAACTGGACTTCTTATTGCAGCCAACAAGACTGTCTGGCACACACCCTGCCCCTGTGTGCCGTGTCCCCTGCTTCTCCCTCTCCTGACAACTAGGCTCCTTTTTTCCCAAGAATATGCCCAAGAAGTTCTTTCCCACTGTTGGAGCATGTGCACTTAGCGTTGCCTTCGTTTCAAGAACTCTTGACGCTTTTCCACAGACTCCCTGTGCTCTTTCAGGTTCCAGTTCAAACACCACCCCTTGAGAAACCATTCAGTGCCCTGCCTACTTAGCAACCTTCACATCGACCTTGCACCTGCCCCGTGATCACATTCATTTCCCTTTATGTGTACGTACTTATTTTACTTACCTCTGCCCTATTCATTAGCATTCCAACCACCCAGAACAGAACCTATTTCTGAGCACTTCAGTAAGTTCACCACTAAAAATTTACTGAAAAATCAATGACCATGAGAACCCGGTATTAATAAATATAATGACCGTAGTGCTTATCCATTGCTTGTTTTCCTAACAACAAAGTTACAAGCAAGGCATGACTGCTGCTGCTGCTGCTGCTAAGTCGCTTCAGTCGTGTCCGATTCTGTGTGACCCCATAGACGGCAGCCCACCAGGCTCCCCCGTCCCTGGGATTCTCCAGGGAAGAACACTGGAGTCGGCTGCCATTTCCTTCTCCAATGCATGAAAGTGAAAAGTGAAAGTAAAGTCGATGAGTCGTGTCCGACTTTTAGTGACCCCATGGACTGCAGCCTACCAGGCTCCTCCATCCATGGGATTTTCCAGGCAAGAGTACTGGAGTGGGGTGCCACTGCCTTCTCCGAAGGCATGACTAGTTACTTGTAACTGATGCTCAGGGAGGTTGTAGCATTAAGGACACCCAGCTACTATTTAAATGGCACAGACGGGATTTGAATCCGGGTTTACTGACTTCAACCAAATTACTATTCCATGCTGCCTCACTGACACCTCCTATCACAACTGATGCATCTCTCCTTTAAAATCTATTATCATTTTTGACATCACTTTATTCATCACGTTTTGCAATATTAATTTGGGCAGATTATTTTCACTCCTGCAAAATTTAGTGACTATGTCCTCTGAATCTCAATCACTGTCTAACATTCTACTTAGCAAACATTTTCAGCTGAAAAAAATAATTGCAAGTAGAGTTATAAGTCAGGAGCATTATTGCCTCTTTTACCAGAGCAGTGTGTTTACTAAGTTTTTTCCACACATTAACTCCCCTGTAGAAAGCAACAGGAAGAAACTTATTGGTCCTAG
The DNA here is from genome assembly GCF_027580195.1 of Bos mutus. Lineage (NCBI taxonomy): Eukaryota > Metazoa > Chordata > Mammalia > Artiodactyla > Bovidae > Bos > Bos mutus. The sequence continues at coordinate 61,445,072 of NC_091621.1, read as the reverse complement.
TCTGAACTTTTAATGAGGCAAAATTTAGTGTTCTGAAAAATTGTTATTATCCTGTGGATATTTATGTTCTTCTAGAACAACCGATTAAATGTGTGGCATAAAGAAACAGACTTGTTTCAGTTAAACTTATTTTTTCTTTTCATTTTTATTTTTTACATGTTGGTAATAATTACACAACTTTTCTATGAGTAATAGGCCTGTTTCAGAGTGTGCTTTGTAAGACTATTTTTATCAACTATTTTGTCAACAGAGTGTTCAAGCCACTGACGTAAAACATCTCCTCTTGGCTAATAACCCACTCTGACCATGTAATTTAAATAACTTTACTGCCCTAAACAAAGAGTAATCCTTGTGACTAGGATTTACCAGCCACTTTCTGACAGTTCCACAGCATCTAGTAATAGTTTTGTGTTTTCCTTCCCAACAACCACTTTGCAATTTATACACGAATACTCCAGTCATCCTACACTGATAACCTTCATTACACAGACACTCCCCCAAATAATCTCTTTTCCTTTGCTTTAACATACTTTCTAAATACTCCTTATAGAAAAATTAAGTGTAAGGAATTAAATTACAACCTTATAACACTTGTTATTCAATGGTATTAACACACTTTAAATAATCCTGTTAGAAGGGATACTTTTGAAAAGATTTATAATGTTCATCTATATAATTTAAGTGTTTATATAAGGATGATAAAATAATACTTATTTTAGGATTATGTTTCAGGATAGGTACATGATATTTGGAAATACCCTAGTATATCACTACTCTGAGCATTTGGCAATCACTCTTCCTACAATTCAGGGAAATTGAAAAACAGAATACTGTTAATTACAATATTTAAAAATCTTTAATCCATTTACATCCATTCTTTACACCCTTTTAAAAAGAGTGAGTTAGCAATGGCACAGAGTTTCTCTTCTGCACTGGCTGAAAAGCCTTCACCCAGAACTAGAAGGCAAAGATCGTTAAAAACAAGTTCTTTGGGTTTTAAAATACTCAGAATCCTCCACATATACACCACTATCTTTTGAGTCCAACAGAGACAAACATCATTTATTTGTAGGTTCTCATTCTAATTCTGTAATTAGGTAATTAATCTGACATCAATTGTCTTACATTCTATAATGCCTGAATATTTAGGGTTTATATTTCAAAGAAATAAATTTGAAAACAAAATACATGTATGAGTACTGCTCACTCCCCAGAAGTATTAAAGAAATGCTTTAAGCACAAAATGGTTTGTTAGCAAATAGATACGGTCTTAAACTTTTTATACCTTTGAAAGCATATTTTTTTAATTTTACTTTGGATTAGCATAATGTGGCATCGTTATATTTTGAAGATTTCTAAGAAAAAGACTAAATGACCATAAAGTTCATTTTCACATTCAAAACAGTGTGATTATGTAATTCTCTGAGAAAAGATATATCACTGTATCACTGATGACATAATTAAACTGAAACAGTAATAGAAAAATGACATGCTAGTTTCCTAAACTGAATATTTCATGTAGATGCCTTATTCTTGAGAGCTTGGTGGTTTATTTACTGAGTTAATGCCAGTTAAGTTATCTAAAGAAAAGAGAAATAAGTTTTACTCAAATTTGAAATATAGTTCATGAAATCTGGCTGTCAGATTGTAGCTTATTTTTAATACCTAGCTTAAGATTTCTATAAAATACATGGATAAAGGCTAAAATACTAAGGCCTTTAATGAAGAGTTGTTTGCGTCTCAGCCATCAGAATTGATGGCGTTCCTGGGAAACTAGTTTGATTTACTTGACTTCTTTTGCTTTAACACTTAAAGGAGGAAACATAAGAAGCCCCTTCACTTGTTTCAACTGGACAAATGAGGAAATGTGCAATTTATTTTATGGTAAGAAGTCTAGGGCTTCCCTGGTGGCTCAGCAGTAAAGAATCCACCTGCAATGTAGGAGATGCAGAGATGCAAGCTTGATCCCTTGGAAAAGGATATGGCAACTCACTCCAGTATTCTTGCCTGGAAAATACCATGGACAGGAGCCTGGCGGGCTACAGTCCGTGAAGTCTCAATGAGTTGGACACGACCTAGTGACTGAACAACAAAGGTCTAGGACTATTTGTATTGTGGTCCAGTCACTTACTTCTTAATCTCTATGTTTCAAAACCTCTTGATATTCACAATGATACCAGTTTAGACACCTGCTTCATGAGCTCTTGATGATTAAGGAGCTCAGCCATCCAAAGCTATAACTTGCAAACACCCAGGAGATGGTCCAAGCCTCACGCAGGATGTACAAATACCCATATTTAATATTCATGTGATTCCAGATCTACCAGCATCTGACCTTCTTTCTCTTGGGCTGGGAACAAGTGGTTCAGCACAGAAGAGTGCAGAAAGGTGCCAGAAGAGACTGTTGGTTTCCTTGACCTTGGTCTATGCCCCACCCACAAGGAAAATCAATTCCTTCTAAAAAAAATAGCAAAAGTTGGATGACTTCAGATATCCTTTCATGTAATTTCTCATTAACAGAGGTACTGCTAGAGTACCTCTAGCATCAAACACATGGAAAATGAAAAGTCAAATAAGATATTATCAACATTTTTTGCAGTGATAGGCCACAGATAAGTCACCAGTTATACATAGAACCAGTTATAAATCAAACTTATTTTACTTTAAACAGTCCTGTATATATATTACTAATATATATATATATACACAGACATATTTATTCAATTATAGATCTGTTCAGTCAGATATATAATTAAATTCTTCTTAAGAGAATCAAGTTAATAACAAGTATATTTGATTTATATTTATGCACATAAATATATATATGTGCAAATCCACACACATAATATGTTTGAGAAAATCAGACTATGAGCAATTAATAAGGGAAATCATAAGGCACTTTTGACCAAGTCAAAACATAGTGTTTATTACAAGAATTACACAGATATTTCATATTCCTGTCAAACGGTATAGCAAGTACACATTTGCATGTAAGAGCATGTCATATGCATGATACCTTTTCATGGACTTTCTGGCCAGGTTCCATCCCTTCAAGATGTTCAGATTCTGTGGACCCCTCACTTGATACCATTTTTCTTTGTATATGAACATTTTGTTCACGCAAGGCCACAATCTGCAAAATAAAACCATCGTGCCTTTAAAATCTAAAATACCAACATGAAGTATACAAAAATTGAGCTTACTTGAATGTGGTTAAGAACTAGTGAACACAAACAAATAACCATAAAATAACCGTTAAATTGTACTCATTATTTCATAAATATTTCTAAAATTTAGATTAGCATTTTTAAAAATATTTATAATATTTATGCATTGTAAAATTTACTTAAAATATTTTCTAGTTGGAAAATGTATCTATCAAGTTTGAAATGTTTCTAAAGTGGTAGGATCCATGAGTTTTTAACTCTGAAATTACTTCTTAGTTTATGAAATGCAATAAAATTTGTTTTAGTCTGAATCCTTAAAGTATAAAAAAAAATAAGACTGAATACTGAAGACCAATTATGAGCACATTCATCTTCCCTAAGAGACAGTACATCTGCAGCTTTAAAACAAGCAAATAAGTAAGCTGGACTTAATTTTGTACCACTACCATAAGCACTTAGAGTTAAATTGGTCTCACTGTCATTATTTTAACAGTCATTATCTTAGTAGATCTAGTCCAAATATAGTTAATTTACAAAAAGAATTCTCAGAAGGCAATTAATTCTTGTAAAACCTTAGCTCAGTTTGATACACATGATACTTTGAACTAAGAAACAGATTCTCAGATAGTTGCAGTTTAAGTGATCTTAATGTACAGAGTGGAAGATCATGTTCTAGCATTTTAAAATGGTGTTTTAAAATATATTTGCTATTTATGCATATTATTTCAAAAGTACTTTATATTATATCAATACCACAAATTAGTCATTTCTTAGCAAGTTTTATTATAATGTCAACTCAAATATTGAGTCAGTATTGGTTCTAGAGGAAATTAATGTCCATAGTATTCAGTACACGATAAATATGGAATCATATTAAACTTATATGTTGAAATTATAAGATGAACATGTCACATAGACAAATAATTATCCAATAAACAAAATACATCAAGAGACTGGTCATTTGTCCTACTGTCTGCCTCTGCTGCTTATATGCCAGCAGCGTATTCTTGAGAAAAAGTGATTGTGCATATGACCTCCAGCAGTTCAACACATTTCTTAAGGGCATATCAACATAATGAAGAACAACTCTGAAAAGGTGCATCTCTCTTGCAGTACTGTGATCACCAAATAATTGGTTCCCTAAAAATACCATTCTTGCCCACCTACAACCTATCCTCCACAAAGCAGCCAGAGTCATCTTCTAAATTTAAGCTATATTGTGTCTCTCTTTAGCTTTCCAAACAACCTCTCTATTTTTCCCTATTTAGCATAATTTTAAACTTCTTGACCTTCAGGATCCTTTTGACTACAATGGCTTCCTTTCAGTCCCTCAAATAGACTGGACTCTTTCTCACTCAGAACTGAGGGACTTGCTCATCTTCCCATCTGAAGCATTCTTCCCCAGCTCAGAGTACACCTGACACAATCATATTTCAAAACTCAGCAGAAAAACATGCTCCTCCAGGAAAGTGTACCTAACCATTACATGTTTTATAATATATCTGTGTTTATTTCAGTGTGCCTCTTACTCATTAAAATCTAATATTTTATTCCTTTATTTACTTACTCACTTTGCTTGTTTATTTAGCTAGCAGAAGTCCTAATGACATCTCATGGGAAAATAATTTTCAAAGGAATACCTTATTGAAAACAACATTTTCAAATGAAGCAGCACATCACATTAGTATGTGCAGGGATTCAATATAAATGTTGAATTAAAAAATGAATGGGTATGGAAAACCAAAGAATATAGATCTAACTTATTCAGAAATAACCATAGATAAAGATTTAGAGTGCTTGAGAATCTTCAGGGACATTCCTCTCATGTTGGCATAGAAATGAATTACATCAAAGGAAAAACAGGAGTGAAATAGTCTCTGAATATACCATTTTTATATTACATTCTTAACATCTTGTCTCTTGCAGAAAGCAATAATACTATAGTACTATCAGTACATAATAAAACTTTATTATGAATTTTAAAAATTAAAGAATTGTATATTGAAATCTCACTAAGACAACATCCAGCACCAGTGTTAGTTGCTCAGTCATGTCCAACTCTTTGCAACTCCATGGACTATAGACCACCAAGTTCCTCTGTCCATGGAATTCTCCAAGAAAGAATACTGGAGTGGGTAGCATTCCCTTGTCCAGGGATCGAACTAGAGTCTCCTGCATTGCAGGCAGATTATTTATCATCTAAGCTACCAGGGAATCCCAGATAACATTCATGACTTAACAAATAATGTTAAGGCAAAGGTAACAACTAATTTAAAAATTCTTTGCATTTTCTTCCATTATGTAATTTACTCAGAAGTGAAGAGAGACCTTTTAAATAAATTTCTCACTTTACAGAATAACTTACATTTGTATAGTAATTCAGATAAATATCAGATATACCCTAGTGACTAAAATAAAGTGGTCATCTGTAAAGACTTACTGAAATGACTCAGTGAAAGGATTAATTAATGACCTTAACTAAAAAAGTCAAAATGTCAAATTCATATAGAAAACTTACGCCAATATGGTTGTGCCACTATGTTAAAAATTGCAAACTTCCAGTTTTTCATAACATATACCCATGATAATTCCAAGAAAGACAAACTTTTCAGCCATTAATGTGCAAACCCTGCTTTTTCTAAAATCATTCTCACAAATTAGATTTCTGAAACTGGAGAACTGATGCAAAATCCTCTATATTCTCTATCATTCTAATATGGTTATATTCTGTTCTATTTTTGCCCAGCAACAAATTATCCTAAGTAGTTCTGAAAGCAAAGCTCCAGCCTCTGATTTAATTGTAGGTGTTAATAAGCTTGATTCTTCCTTTCACACTGGGGAAAGTGAGAGGTTCTCTCCTGTGAATACTGCTTTGGGGGTAGGGCTCGCTCTTCTGTGTGTGTTCAAAGGGGCAGAGAAGGTCACCTAGAAATCTGTAGCTGAAGGTAGCACAGGCCTCTTTAGGAAATTCTCCCGGCTGACTTCACAAACGAATGCAGAAGGTGGCTTGGGAAGTAGTTCACAAATAGCAAGTGGAATGAAAGCGACTGATTCTCTGGCTGTACTGACAGTGGATGCTCTTAAAGGGAGGGTGCAAGTGACTTGCCTGGAATACCAAAGAGGGACTGAATCCCTCATTGCTAAACTGCTAACCCTACTGCAAATAGGGTGGTGTGGTGGGCAAGAGGAGTCATTTCTGGGGAGTCTCTGTAGCTTACTCAGTTGCTATGTAACTGCAAGAATGTACTGGGAACCCACCATGTTAAACTATTTTCATCTGCAAGTTAGGTCTTAAGACCCACATTTAGCAAGTGATTAAACTGAGACAAAGAGAACTTAATGAGAACTAAGGAATCAAATAAAAGTCCTTATCTTTAGGTTTTCTACTCTATCACATTGTCTTGCATGGCTTTGCATTTGGGCTCTGATAAGTCAGGGGAAGTTAACAGTGGGTGAGGGTGGGTAGGAAGCATTTCTTTTCCAAGTACTGTTGTCTGCCCACCCTGGGCTTCCCTGTACTTCATTGAAGTTATGGACCCCTCCCTAAAGAGAGGCACCTGTAGGCAGAACTCTGCACGCATTTTTACGCATATCAATCCACTGAAGGCCCATGACACTCTGGTCAAGAGTCTTTCCACAATCCTTTTAACTGATAAACCATGATTTGTCAAGTGTTTGTTGACATTTGTTTTTAAATGCCCGGAATTCATTCATATTTCTCTTGGTGAAGACATCTTACATTTTCACTGGGGAATTTTCCTTCTCAGCTCTCATCCTGGACTTCCCAGGTGGTGCTAGAGGTAAAGAACCTGCCTATTGATACAGGAGATGTAAGAGATGCTGGTTTGATGCCTGGGTTGAGAAGATCCCCTGAAGGAGGGCCTGGCAACCCACTCCAGTATTCTTGCCTGGAGAATACCATGGACAGAGGTGTCTGGTAGGCTACAGTTCATAGGGCCACAAAGAGTTGGACTTGACTGAAGCAACTTAGCATGCACTTTAATCCTAGAGACACTAGGCAGCCAGAGCCCATGGAAGATGGGTGAGCACATGGTCTAAGTCAGCAGCTTCCTTGAGAGAAGCTTCTTGCAGAACTATAGGGTAAGAGCCTCTTTCTAGTATGGAAAGTAGGCTAGTGGGATATAATCAGAGTACTGTTTACCATCAGTTCCTCCTCATAGAGAAGCAGGTAGAAATGATGGAGCCCTGATGAATGACTTCTACTGCTGGTTTTAGCCATCTTATATCAATTCTATCCCTGACATCTCCATAAAATGAGCCCCAAATTTTGTCTTTGTGCTTAAACTTTGTATTGATTTTCTCTCAATTGCAACTAAAAGTGTCCTTGGAAATATAACAGGGAACATGGAAAGCAACACAACACACTCAATATCTACATGGGGATTTGGAAAAATGACTAAGAGTTTATGAGAGAGACAGTAGGAGACAACTTTTCAGTAGTCAGGAGAGCATGAGCTCTTTGTGTTCCGAGTACTGCAGGCTGTTTAATATTCCGGTGGGAAACATATCTGGAAGAAGATAGAAGAATGACAGGTGACTCAGGAAGCTAAAGTATTTCAACTAAAACTCAGGCATCTGTGTGATTGTTTCTCTTCAGCTTATTGGTTTGCCTTGACCCTTCTTTGGGTTTCTTGATAGCTTATTAAGCTTCTGACAGCCTGACTCTGCTTCTAGGCACTCCCAAACCCATTATATTTCCAAGGCAACTTTCCAAGTTTTTTTCTTTTTTTTTTTTAACCTTTGCCTCTGTCAGGTTGCTTCTGGCCCTTATCAATCTCTGATAAGCTCTGATCTCACACAGTGGACTACGGCTGGTCTTGGTGGCCTGTCTTCCAGTCAGGAAAATTCCCCAGTCCCCATTCCTTTATTTCTATCAGACTATTTCAAGGATCCTAGTATGCTTTACAACAGATTCTCTTCTATCTTCTTTCTTTGAAAAACAGTTTTCCTTGATGGTCTGGAGACATTCATGCACTTCACAAATATTCATTGATATTTCACTGATGATGTATCAGGTGTTAGGGAAATTATTAGGGGGAAAAGGCAGAAACACTTTTAATTCATTCTTGTTGGCTGAGAGAAACTGTAAAAAAAATAAGTGGAATACATTTTTAAATGGTGATAATTGTAAAGGGAAAATTAAAGCAAGTGAAGTGAAGTCGCTCAGTCGTGTCCAAGTCTTTGTGACCCCATGGATTGTAGCCCATCAGGCTCCTCGGTCCATGGGATTCTCCAGGCATGAATACTAGAGTGGGTTGCCGTTTCCTTCTCCAGAGGCTCTTCCTGACCCAGGGATCAAACCTGGGTCTCCCGCATTGTAGGCAGACATTTTACTGTCTGAGCCACCAGGGAAGCCCAATTAAAGCAAGGGAGGGATACAATTAGGAACTAGGTGCTTTCTGAGTATAAATCTGAATGAGACAGAGGAAGCAATGTGGATACCTGGGAGAAAACTTTTCAGGCAGAGGGTTCAGAAAATGAAAATCATTATTGAAAACAAAAGTCTGAGATTCATAAAAATGTTTTAGTGAGTTCTTCATATGATGTAAGATGTCTTCAAAAGATAGCTGAAAGTCGACATCTTGAAAACTGATTCCTTCAAAAGATCACTGAAAATTGATGTCTTGGAAACTTCAGGTGTCAAGAAGTGCACAGAAACATGTGATTCTTAAGAGAAAGGTGATTTGGAAGAAAATAATACAGTGTAGTTTGTATCTCTATATTCTCACATTTGGGGATTTCTCAAGTGTTGGGACTATATTAATTCATCCATTGAACAAATGTTCATTGATCATTGTTCTAAGCATGAGACACCACTGGGAGAAAAGCCCTTCCCTCAAGAAGCTTACATTCTAGCAAAGGAAAGGAACATTAAGACAGCAGCAACAAACACCAACAATCTAATGAACTCTTAAAATGTGCCAAAATCTGGGCTTAACACATTATATAAATGTACTTCTTTACATCATCTTTTCATCTAGAGTATCTTTTCTTTCCGAGTTCAAGATTTCTTGAAAGCAGACCCTCCCTAAGATGAATAATTGCACACAAGTTTATTTGGGAGGTGATTCCCAGAAGCATAGCATTCTTAAATATTCCTAAAAGGCCTAGGAGGAATCCTGGCCCATCTAGTTGTTACTGGTTTCTGACTCTATTTTTTTTTTCATTTTTAATTTACTTTTAATTGGGGGAAAATGTTGTCTGACTTTGTAAAAGTTTCTTAACCTTAAGGTAATGCTCCTCTGCTATAAAATGAGGGATAATAATACCTATGTTTTAGTGTGTTTGTAAAGTTCTTAGTCAAATATGATGTACATTAAGTGTTTATTATGTCAATATTCATAATGTAATAATGAGGATCACCTTTATCTTCTTATTCATACTTCATGTTCTAGCTGATGAAGGATTTGCAGTCACACATACTCAAAATGCCACCTTGGCCGTATGCTTTTATATTCATTTGGAATGCTCACACATAGAGATCCTAAAACTCTTGTAAATTCCTCAGTGATAACAGTACTCATTCAGAGCATCTTTTCTTCTAATGGGGGATTCTGGGTGGGCTCCTGGATGGAGGCTCATCACCAGAAGGATCAAGTCATTATTACAAGCTTGGAACTTTTAGCTCCACCCACCATTCTCCAGACAGGGAACAGGGAAATGAATCAGTGATTAATTACTCATTCAATAAATGATTGATCATACCTATGTAATGGAGCTTTCATAAAATTCCCAAAAGTACATGGATTGGGGAACTTCCAGGTTGGTGCACATATCCACATACTGGAAAGTGATGCATCCTAACCCCACAGGGACAGAAGCTCCTGAACTCAGGACCCTCTCAGACCTTATTCATTATGTATCCTTCCATCTGGTTGTTAATCTGTATCCTTTATTACTATGTTGTTCAGTTGCTAAGTCGTGTCTGACTCTTTGCACCTCCATGGACTGCAGCACTCCAGGCTCTCCCATACTTGACTAACTCCCAGAGTTTGCTCAAATTCATGTCCACCGAATCAGTGATGCTGTCTAACCATCTCATCCTCTGCTGCCCACTTCTCCTTTTACTTTCAATCTTTCCCAGCATTTAGGTCTTTTCCAATGAGCTGGTTCTTTGCATCAGGTGGCCATAAATGTAGGTAAATGTTTCCCTGAGTTCCATGAACTGCTCCAACAAATTAATCAAACCCAAGGATGGGTTAGTGGGAGTCTCTGATTTGTACCCAATTAGCCAGAAGCACAAATGACAAATTGGACTTGCAAGTGGCATCTGAAGGAGGCTGGGCGTGCTCTAGTGGAACTGAGCCCTTGACCTGTAGGATCTGATGCTACCTCCAGTGTCAGAACTGTTGGCAGTGTCAGAACTGAGTTAAACTCTAGGACATCCTGCTGGTGTTGCAGTGAATTGCTTGGTAGGGGAAGTGTTGCTGTCAGAAGTGTTGGTAAGTATGATAGTAGTGTGAGAGTAAAGGAGAATCATAGGAGGAAGAAGAGAGTTTTTCTTACATACCTTTTCTCCTTAACTGCCTCTCATCATCTTTTATGACTTAGCTATTATAGTCAACAAGAGAGTATAAAATGCAGTACTTGGATGCAATCTCAAAAATGACAGAATGATCTGTTTCCAAGGAAAACCATTCAATATCACGGTAATCCAAGCCTATGCCCTGACCAGTAATGCTGAAGAAGCTGAAGTTGAATGGTTCTGTGAAGACCTACAAGACCTTCTAGAACTAACACCCAAAAAAGATGTCCTTTTCATTATAGGGGACTGGAATGCAAAGGTAGGAAGTCAAGAAACACCTGGAGTAACAGGAAAATTTGGCCTTGGAGTACAGAATGAAGCAGGGCAAAGGCTAATAGAGTTTTGCCAAGAGAACGCACTGGTCATAGCAAACACCCTCTTCCAACAACACAAGAGAAGACTCTACACATGGACATCACCAGATGGTCAACACCGAAATCAGACTGATTATATTCTTTGCAGCCAAAGACGGAGAAGCTCTATACAGTCATCAAAAATAAGACCAGTAGCTGATTGTGGCTCAAATCATGAACTCCTTACTGCCAAATTTAGACTTAAATTGAAGACAGTAGAGAAAACCCCTAGATCATTAGGCATGACCTAAATCAAATCCCTTATGATTATACAGTGGAAGTGAGAAATAGATTTAAGGGATTAGATCAGATAGACAGATTGCCTGAAGAACTATGGATGGAGGTTCATGACACTGTACAGGAGACAGGGATCAAGACCATCCCCAAGAAAAAGAAATGCAAAAAAGCAAAATGGCTGTCTGAGGAGGCCTTACAAATAGCTGTGAAAAGAAGACAAGCTAAAGGCAAAGGAGAAAAGGAAAGATAAACCCATTTGAATGCAAATTTCCAAAGAATGATAGGAAAGCCTTCCTCACTGATCAATGCAAAAAATAAAGGAAAACAATAGAATGGGAAAGACTAGAGATCTCTTCAAGAAAATTAGAGATACCAAGGGAACTTTTCTAAGATGGGCACAATAAAGGACAGAAATGGTATGAACCTAACAGAAGCATAAGATATTAAGAAGAGGTGGCAAGAATACATAGAAGAACTGTACAAAACAGAACTTCACGACCCAGATAATCACAATGGTGTGATCACTCACCTAAAGCCAGACATTCTGGAATGTGAAGTCCAGTGGGCCTTAGGAAGCTTCACTACGAACAAAGCTACTGGAGGTGATGGAATTGCAGTCGAGCAATTTCAAATCCTGAAAGGTGATGCTGTGAAAGTGCTGCACTCCATATGCCAGCAAATTTGGAAAACTCAGCAGTGGCCACAGGACTGGAAAAGGTCAGTTTTCATTCAAATACCAAAGAAAGGCATTCTGAAAGGCAAAGAATGCTCAAACTACTGAACAACTGCACTCACCTCAAATGCTAGCAAAGTAATGCTCAAAATTCTCCATGCCAGGCTCCAACAGTACCAGAACCATGAACTTCCAGATGTTCAAGCTGGAGTTAGAAAAGGCAGAGTAACCAGAGATCAAATTGCCAACATCTGTTGGATCATTGAAAAAGCAAGAGAGTTCCAGAAAAATATTTACTTCTCCTTTATTGACTATGCCAAAGCCTTTGACTATGTGGATCACAACAAACTGTGGAAAATTCTTCAAGAGATGAGAATATTAGACCACTTGACCTGCCTCCTGAGAAACCTGCAGGTCAGGAAGCAACAGTTAGAATTGCATATGGAACAACAGACTGGTTCCAAATCAGGATAGGAGTACGTCAAGGCTGTACAATGTTACCCTTCTTATTTAACTTCTATGCAGAGTACATCATGCAAAATGCTGGGCTGGATAAAGCACAAGCTGGAATCAAGATTGCTGGGAGAAACATCAATAACTTCAGATATTCAAGGAACCTCAGTTCAAAGGGAGAGTGTCTTATGAGTCCTAGGTTTAAGGCAGATGACACCACCCTTATGGCAGAAAGCAAAGAAGAACTAAAGAGCCTCTTAATGAAAGTGAAAGAGGAGAGTGAAAAAGTTGGCTTAAAGTTCAACATTCAGAAAACTAAGAGCACGGCATTTGGGTCCATCACTTCATGGCAAACAGATGGGGAAACAATGGAAATAGTGACAGACTTTATTTTTGGGGCTCCAAAATCACTGCAGATGATGACTGCAGCCATGAAATTAAAAGACGCTTGCTTCTTGGAAGAAAAGTTATGACAAACCTAGACAGCATATTAAAAAGCAGAGATATTACTTTGCCAACAAAAGCCCATCTAATCAAGGCTATGGTTTTTCCAGTAGTCATGTATGGATATGAGAGTTGGACTATAAAGTAAACTGAGCACCAAAGAATTGATCCTTTTGAACTGTGGTGTTGAAGAAGACTCTTGAGAGTCCTTTTGATTGCTAGGAGATCCAACCAGTCTATTCTAAAGGAAATCAGTCCTGAATATTCATTGGAAGGACTGATGCTGAAGCTGAAACCCCAATACTTTGGCTACTTGCTGTGAAGAGCTGAGTCATTTGAAAAGGCCCTGATGCTGGGAAAGATTGAAGGTGAGAGAAGAAAGGGATGACAGAGGATGAGATGGTTGGATGGCATCACCAACTCTATGGACATGAGTTTGGGTAAACTCTGGGAGTTGTTTAATGGATAGGGAGGCCTGGCATGCTGCAGTCCATGGGGTCGCAAAGAGTCAGACACAACTGAACTGAGCTGACTGAACTATTATGTTTTTGGGATGGGTGGCACCCCAGTGATTTAAGTTACAAAATTCCTTAGCATTCTCCAGTAACTCATATCATACAAATTATCACTCTTCAGCATGACTGACTGGCTGTTTTTTCTGTGACTGCCCATTTTGACACTGAGTTTCTTGAAATCAGAAACTATATCTGATTGATTATTCCCAGTTCTTAGTAACTTGTTGACAAGTAGAGAGCACTCTAGAAATATTTATGGAGTGTTGAATGACAGCAGACTGTATGAATGGAAAAGACCTATGGGGAGTTGGAAAAATACTCAAGAATGTATATATGGAGAAGAAAATTAGTTATCCACAGTAAAGACCACATGAACTTGAAGTCTTTCCTAATGTTCATATTACATGATTCAAGGTTAAAAAAGGCACCCTGGGTGTGGAAGAGCTCACTGGGTAGATAAAGAAAGAAAAGAACAAGAAATATTGCCATAGTCTTGTAGAGTATTCACAAGTCTCGGTGTGAGGAGGCAGACAAAGTAGACAGCACAGGCAACTGCACAGGAAGGTCAGAATAGGATCACGGAAGGGCAGCTTAAGGAACGTCTATAAGAAATAGTACATAAATACAAAGTAATAGGAAATGTCATTGTGTCTTAAAACATTAAAAAACATTCACAATTGTAACCTAGGTAATGTGATTCAGGTGCACTGAAGCAGCACTGTGCTTAAATGCTTTAGATTTAGAAGAGATTTACATTAGATGCAATGTGTAATTCCAAGGGTATCTAGGAATTTATTCATGCCAAAAATTCTTAAACTGGACACAGAAAAGCAATGTAAATTAACTGTCACTTTCCCCCTTTTCCCTCATATTTTTGAAAATGTTAATGCACAGGATGTTTCCTGAGGTTGAATGAGGAAGGAAGACAATAAGAAATAGGAGTTTAGAAATTAAATTTCTAATTAAGAACAGCTAACAATAATACAGTTGCTGAATGTTGAAAATTAATCATATGCCACATATCCCTGGTGGCTCAGAAGGTAAAGCATCTGCCTGCAGTGCGGGAGACCTGGGTTTGATCCCTGGGTTGGGAAGATCCCCTGGAGAGGGAAATGGCAACCCACTCCAGTACTCTTGCCTGGAAAATCCCATGGATGGAGGAGCCTGGTAGGTTATAGTCATGGGGTTGCAAAGAGTTGGACATGACTGAGCAACTTCACTTTCACTTTTCATATGCAAAGCAATTCATATACTCTTACATTATTTCATTTAATCTTCCCAGTAACCTTATATATTTGGTATTATTTTTATTTTACAAATTAGGAAATTAACATAAGGGGAATAAGTAATATATTCAAAGTCTGTAGAAAAGGATATGATAGAGACAGGTTTTCAATCCAGGTATGATACCTTTCAAAGGGATGGTTTTTAAGTATTATGTTATAATGCCTTTTGAAAAGTAATGAAGTCATTCACTGTATACACAATCCAAATATTTATCTAGGTCATGACTACAGTTCTGTGGTCTGATGGTAGGGAATTTACCTGCCCTGATTTGGCAAACAATTTAGACACAAAATATGTCTTCAATTATTTTTTTGGAATAAAAATCATGCTGTTTACATTATTTATCATTTTTATTTATAACTCTTCTGTGGCACAGGTATGTCATTTTATGTTGAAAACTTTCCAAACTTTTTAAATAAATCATGTCTACCATCCTCATGCTAATTCTCTAGAGATTTTCATTCTGATGCTTTTAAACTCATATTTGCCTTTACCTATTCAACAACAACTTCCAGACAGTGCCCACATCTAATTAGCAAGATTCTTTTCATCTATTTTTACTCCAAACTCAATTAACAATTCCAAGAGTGAGACTTAGAGAAGTCTCACTACACCAACACATAATTTGGCTTCTGCACAAATAACTTATTCTAATTTAGTTGAATTTTCTGCTTAGATTATACTGATGTTGCAACAACAAAAAACAAAGACAGGAAACTAGTAGAGCATAGGGATTCATAATTTACATTTAAGCAACTCTCCAGACACAACAGTTTGGATTTGTGTTGTTATCTATTAATTGGGAAACCAAAAAGATTGAGACACTTATTCCAAAGAGAACTAAGGACACTAAGCCAATAGCAATTTCACTTTCCAACTCTGGCTTTTGGACATGAGACTTAAAAGCATCACTGAAGCATATTAAAACCAGTGTAAAGTAACTTTATGTAGTTCAATGCAGTTTGATCAGTTCATGTGTAATATTCATTTTCAATGTTTGTCCGTGAGAATGGATAGACTAAAAACCTATATAACAGAACTGGTCCATTGAATGATCAAATTGCTTTGAGATGAGACTCAGAGGTTTACATTGTGAGGATTCATCTCTTGTCAAGTTCAAAAAAATAGTTACTTAATAACTTAATGAGTGAATCCATTTTTTCTAATGAATGACTGAATAGCTTGGAAGGGGGAAGTATAGTTTAAGTTGGTGGTTGCTTAGAATTTTTACCACTGCTCTATCTCTGTTCAGTCAACAAATGTTTATTGAATGAATGAGAACACACTATACATTTTTTAAAAAAATTCCTCCATTTTGACTGATGAACCTCCCCAATTCCCATTAGATAAATTGACTAGGAACTATAATTTCGGTCAGTTGTGTCCGACTCTTCATTACCCCATGGACTATACAGTCCATGGAATTCTCTAGGCCAGAATATTGGACTGGGTAGCCTTTCCCCTCTCCATTAATTTATATGCACATCACCTTAAATTTCTGGTGATCTTTTGATGAAAAATATAGTATATGAACATTACATGAATTTTGACTGCTTTCAAATTTTATATCTGAACTGATTTGGCTTATCTCTAAAAACAAGGATACTCTCTCTGACCGTGGAATCTAAGCTTATTTAGTTCTTAATGATGAAAAAATTCTTTTAAAAATAATATTAAACATTTTAAGACTGATTCTTAAAATAACAGGCCTGGAAAACTGTTATTTTTAGTTTTAAGTTTAAGACAACAGTAGCAATAGCAAAAACTTCAGATGTTCACTTAGATAGATTTGCTTTTATGGTGGATAATTATAATCTCTATCTCCAACATTAACTATAGCATTCAAAAAAGCTATGTTTTTAATATAGTGATTGATATATAATTCTAATATAAATTCAACTCCCTATCAAATGAATCTCTATTCTGTTCATCTAATCGGTATTTCAGTCATTACATTTTTTGGATACTTGGTTACTCTTTATTTTTATTTATTTCCACTACTCAAATTGTTGTCTGATATTTTAAATGACAATAAAATCAAATGCCAGCATTTTCATTAGAAGCATATAAATGGCTTCAGAAAATATAAACCACTTAAATTGGACAGAATTAGTGGATATTGTTAAGGCACTATAAAGCTATTGTAGTAGATAGCAGCTAAGAATGGGAAAAGATAAAAGAATAGGAATAAAAATGACCGAGGAAACTGCTAGTGTGATAAAGTACAAGAATTAGTTCAGAGAACAAAAGCAAAAATTAAATCCTAAAAGAGTTTTCTAAAAGTATCAGTAAATAGGAAAACACACATTGGAAAAAAATTTTTTCACTGAAAGCAGGCAAGCCTCCTTTGAAAATATAAATAAGCAAATAAATAAATGAGGACAGGTGGAAAATATTCACTGAAGTACACGAAAGACACTGAGAAGTGCACCACCACACGTGAGAGGCAAAATTTGGTGTTGAGTGCTGAGAATGTTGGCAGCCACTTAGCTGAAGGTTTTGAATGTCATGGAAAAAATATATTACAATCTCTATCACCCAGGAAGATGCCATTGCTTACAACTTTCCCTGCCCAAAGAGGACAGCAGAATTCTATTTAAAAATAAACTGGTGTCTGTTTAATTAGAAAAGGAGACCAGTAAGTTGAGGTGGCTTTAATGCCAGGGTAACCTATAGAAGTAAACCAAAATTTAAGCCTGTAATGCCTCAAGGTTGCGAAATTGAAACGCTTAGGATAACCATCCATGGACGGCCAACCAGGCTTTATTTTTTAAGCTGTCATCAATTGAATACTGTAATTTCTCTTCTTCGTTTCTGCACTGTATCTGAGGTTCTCCCTTGGCTCCTGTGGTGGAGCACTCCTGATCATGCATTCCTGGTTTGACATTGCTTGATTTGAGTTGATTTGTTTTCAAATAAACTCTTACAAATTTTTAATTTGCCTCAGTTTATCTTTCAACTCTTGGGTCACAATGAAAAAAAGCAAATAGGACTTACTAAAGGTGTTGATTATGATAAAGTATCAATACTTCTTGACAGAGAACAAGGCTTCCTTCTTCATACTCGCCACAATCACTTCCCCTAAGGACCATTATTCTATAATGTCAGAAGTATCAAAAATGCTAATTTGGTTTGGGCTTCAGCCAAAAGCAGAGGAATGACTGAAGTAATTATCCTTCCTCCTCCAAAGAAATAAAAAAGAGGGCAAAGTAAGGAGACCAAGTTATGCTGAGAATAAGAAGGTCACAGGAACCTGAATAGTCCAATGATTCCCTGCTGCTGCTGCGTCGCTTCAGTCGTGTCCAACTCTGTGCGACCCCATAGACGGCAGCCCACCAGGCTCCCCCGTCCTTGGGATTCTCCAGGCAAGAACACTGGAGTGGGTCCAATGACTCCCTACATGATGTATTTATGCAGCGGCAAGTACACTCTGAGACTTATGAATCTCTGTCTTCAAAATCCTCAATATATTTTATGAATTATGCTGACATGAATAAAAGCTTCTTTAGTTATTTCATGTATATTAAGCAGTATTAAAATTCATCAAGCAAATACTGATTATTAAATTAATCAAGGTAAGTCTACATAATATTAATCACATCTCTGTCATCTGTTTATTCAAGTGCAGCCCATCCGCTGTTAGGAAATTTGGGGTGTTTTAGAATGAACATTATGTTTTAGTAATCCAAACATGCTGTATTTCCATCAACAAATATTTGAAAAGACTGCATTAAAATTCATCCCTGCGATCTGAGTACTAACCAGGCTTGGAATCTGCTTCAGAGATCAGACAAAATATTAGGACCTTCTGGCGTTTGGGGGTAGAGGAGAATGGGAGGTTGTTGCTTGATAGGTATGAAGTTTCAGTTATGCAAGATGAATCCTTTCTAGAGATGCACTGCACTACATGGGGCTAGAGTCAACGCTATGATACTGTGCACTTTAAAATATGTTAGGTGTTGGAATAACTTCCTAGGTCCAACATGAAGCCACATCAGCACACCAGAACTTGGGTAACTTTTGTGTCCTTGTAAATGCTTTGCTCGACCAGAAAAGCAGCATGTCTGGTCAGCCAATGCCAAATGCCAAGCCAACCCTGGGCCTTTTCACTCCTATAAAGGTGACAAATGCCGCCCCAGCCAATCAGATGTTTTCTATTATTTGTTCTTTACTCTTTATCTTATAAAACCTTCTTGCCTTCCATCTCATTTTGCAGTTCTCTGAAAAGAGACTGTTTCATGGGGTGTTATATAAAGCTGGTCTGTATCAGCTTAATTGTTTCCTTCAAAATTTTTTTAATGGAGGATAGATCTCATCTAAGTGTTCTTATGACAAAAGCAAAAATAAAAACAAAACAAAACCAAAAAAAGAACCAAGGGGAATTTTTGGAGGTTGATATATAAGTTGAGTACCTTGATTGTGGTGATGCTATCATGAGTGTATGCGTATGTCCAAACTCATCAAGATGCATACTTTAAAGTGTACTTTTTATATATCAGCTATACCTCAATAATGCTTAAAAAATCAAAATGGCCAACAGGCATATGAAAAAAATAAAATAAATCTCTTTGGAGATGGACTATACTATCCTTTCAGTACCATGAGAAATGACCTTTTCACTTTTTTCAGCCAGGCAGGGCTAACACTGTAAGAACACAGTTGATTTTTTTCCCTTCAATCAGGGCAAAAGTGACAAAATTATAGGCTATGTCTTGCAACAATTGCTTTTAGCTCTGTTATGCTAAGGGAAAGAGTCTTGAGGCAAATAAAAGTATTTCAAGGTGCTTGAAAGTACTTGAAAAACTGTAGAAGGCAGAAACCATATCCATTAGTATTTCTTGCGTATAAAAAAGCAAGCCAGGGTAATAAAAAGGATTCATCCATTTAGTTCCTTCCTTGGACATCACAAAGGAAGTATACTAAACCCACTATTCTTAACAATCCCTTTTAAAACAATCCATTTAATTGGGTTCTAACAGTAATAATCTTGTGTTATATTCATTTGCATGCATTCTAATATTGTATTTATATGACTTTAAATTGTGTACATATTATAAAATGTCAAAATGGGAATTGTCCAGAACTTATGTAGTCTTTATACCTTTTGTTAATGGATGAAGAAAGTGATATTTACAGAGAGTAAACGATAAACCACGTCCCACACTCGATAACTGCCAGCTGGTCAGTCCTACTGTGGACACACTCCACCTCTACAGATCTCAATTCAATCGTCTTATTAAACACAGGTCCAACAGTATCATGGCTGAAAAGATCAATGTCAACATCAATAGCAATAAGATTTACTGAAAAATACTATGTGCCCAGCACAGTTTTAAGCACTCTATGTGTCACCCACAAATTGGCGCTTGCCATTGGCACTTGCAGTCTGCAAGGTATGAGCTCCAGAAGGTGTTGGCTTCAACATCTCCTGAAAAGAGTTCAGGGTGGGGATCAGGAGTGAGGCACTGAAAAAAAAACTGGCAGAACTGGTCTTCAGATGGTTAGATATTTTCCGAGAAGATTTTATGAGCCCAATTCTCACATTTCCTCATATCTAGAAAAGCACTAAAATCCTTCATGACTAGCAATAACCTTCTGCAAAACATAAGTGCTGGATTGCATGGACTCCCCCTTCACAAAAATCACCTGTTTTCTGACTTTCCCCTTGACTCTTTGGAGCTGTTTCTCAGAGCTACCTGAAATGCTGTCTCCCAAACTATAGACTTCATTTTGCCCCAAATAAAACTTAACTCACAACTCTCACATTCTGCATTAATTTTCAGTCAAAAATGTATTAACTCATTTAAACCTCTTGACAATCTGATGAGCAATATTCTATTAGAATTGAGGTATTGGGCTTCCCAGGCAGTGCTAGTGGTAAAGAATCCTCCTGCTAATGCAGGAGATATAAGAGATGCAGGTGGGCATGGCGACATACTCCAGTATTCTTGCCTGGAGAATCCTATGGACAGAGGAGCCTGGCCAGCTATAGTCTGTATGGTCACAAAGAGTTGGACACGACTGAAACGATTTAGCATGCATGCAATTGAGGGAAACAGGTTATAAGGAAATTGCCTGTAGTCAAGAGCTAGCAAAGAACAGAACTATTCAGGGGGAAAGTGAATTCCCCAGGTGGAGATTACAGCTCCTGTTTAGAGTGTGCTCAGGCCTTTCTTGTCATTGGCCAGGGCAGAATATATGCACAGCACTCAGCTGAATAATCTATATAGAAGGACGGTTGTGTACACCACTTGCTACTTTCTCTCCATTTGCCAATACTAACTTCTAACGGCTCTTTACTACTCACTTTTCATAGAACAGTTCATATTTTTGTCTCTTCTTTATTGTGATATATATCTCACTGTGTTGCAATCTGCAGTTTATAGGTTTTATGTCCTATATTTATGTTATGTTTAGATCAGGATTCTTAGCAGTTCAACATCATCGTCATGCTTCTTTAACCATTTTTCTAGATTCTACATATACAGCTTAGTATATGATATCTGAACTCTACTTAATGCACTGTGGTATCCTAAATGGGAGGGAAATGCAAAACGAAGGGGATGTATGTATATGTATGGCTGATTCATTTTGCCGTCCAGTAGAAGCTAACACAACGTTGTGAATAAAAATGAATTAATAAAAAATAAATAACTCACTGCAAAACAAATAAATGAATTAAATGCAGATCCCATTTTAATGAATCTGCATTTTTTAATATTCTTTCAGTGGGTTTTATTATTTTAATATTAATATAAAATTAACAAAATTAATATTTTAATATTCTAACAGGGGTGACTGTTATACACCCCTTTGTTTGAGGACCAATGCATATGAGGTCTTCGGGTACAGAGGGTTTCTTTCCTGTCTATTACTGTATGGCGGGCAGAGGCAGCAGCCCAGTGAAAGATCTCTGAAGGCTGTGACAGTAAGCCTCAGGACATGACCTGAGGGATCATGTATTGTGGGGGGGCCAACTACAGCCTTCAGGCTGCCTATTTTTGTCAGGCCCGCAAGCTAAAAATGGTTTTCACATATTTGAATGGCTAAAAAGTATCAAAAGAAGGATAATACTTTGTGATACATGAAAATAAAAAGAAATTAAATTTCTACTATCCATAAATACATTTTTATTGGAACAGGGCCAAGCTTATTTATTTACATAATTGTCTGATTGCTTTTTCTCTGTAATGATAAAAAGTTGTGATAAAGAGCTTCCAGCCCACAAAACCTAAAATATTTACAAGCTGGTCCTTCAAGAGAAGTCTGCTGATCCTTGGTGTAGCGGCTCATGTCCATTTCTTTCTTTAAAACTATTCAAGTGGACTTAGGGAAGATCAGAATTATAACTCTACTTCCTGATTTTTAGACTTATGCTTTCTATTCACTTTCACACATTATTTCTAATTTCATTTAAATCAGTAGAAACACAGAATAAATTATCCCTGAAAAGGAATTATTTGATGAAGTAGAGTTTTTTTCCCACATACTCTTTGCTAACTTGTGTCTAAATAGGAATATTTTAGATGACATTGGTTAACATTACAAATGTAAGAACTGAGAGAATATATAAAAAAACTAAAAATAAGTGTAGATTATATTTGCAGTGCTTTCTATTCACAGCTCTGTGTAATTTGCTTTATAGAATCTTTCTCTACCTAAACTTAATTTTAGGTTTATAAATTTCTAACATAAGCTCTTTGAGAGCAGGCAGTTAGTTACTTCTTACTTAGTGTGGTATGTCCTCAAGACACAAAACAGTACTTGATAGCTGTCCAGTAGATTCTGCAGAGCACTTATTAAGATCATGAACTGTGAAGCAGAATTCTGGTTCTACCACTTTCTCACAATATGACCTTATTTACCTTCTCTGTGACTTTCTCCTTTTCTATTAAGTGATAATATTTGTAAAAGCCACATAGTTTTTTAATTGGCAGACTGAGTCAACTAGACAGACCTATGTCTGTCTGCTATAGTTTTTCTCTACTATATCCCTATAGTTCTTAAATCAGAATTAAACTATATAATTTTTAAATGCAGATAGTCAGGCTTCATGCTAACCGTGAATCAGAATTTCTAGATGTGGTTGTATTTTTCAAAGCTCTACAGGTGAAGCTGGTGTTCAGTCAAGATTGAGAACTAGTGCCCCAGGGTGGACAAACCTTTCTATTCTTCCTCTGTATGACAGGCTTCTCTGTGTTAGAAAGAATATTTTAAAAAAGATATCAGTAGCTTTCTCTTTTTCTAATATTGAAATAGTAACTTATTTTCCTCACCTAGTCACTTTGTTCTTGATACAACAAAAATATCAGCAAGGGTGCAAACCCATCCAATTCCTTGGATAGAAAATAGCTATTCCTTTGGGAATCAGTGGGAATTAATCACTACCTTACAAAACGTTTTAAAAGGCAGAGATGTGAAGAAATGAATAGACTCAAAGAAAGAACAGATGCTCAAATGTTTACTAGCTTTGTATTTCAGGTGAGTTACTTTATGCTTTAGAACCATGTCTTCTGCATCTTTAAAATTGTGACACCACATTTTGCCTTATACAGTGATGAGGCATTAGCAGGATCTCAATAACTTCTCACTGTTAATAGCAGCAATTATCTCATAATCTGGAGTTCCATAAAGGTGAGGAGGGCAAATCAGTGAAATTTCCTGGAAGTGTGTTAAAACGCAGCACTGAAGTGCTTGACCCCGTCCACTGCCCCAAATAGTAGGCTCCCCTAAAATATTTCTGACACTATAACTGTATTGAAATGTCATCTTAAGAAAATTATATTTTCTTTCTCCTACTCCTTTCCAGGCTTTTCTCCCTCCCTCTCTCTCTTTTTCTCTCTCTGTCCCTCTCAGTTTCTTGTTAATTGGTTTTATAAAACTTTCTCAACACATATTCTGATTCTACTTACAGGGTTTTTTCTCCCTCCTTATCTCCCAATCCCAGTATTTTCTGAGTAGAAAATAACATATTGGCTTTATGAGCATGTTATTAAATAAGGAGATATTATCAACACTAATCATTCATTTAAAAAATCTTCAGTTAGGATAGAGACAGTTAAGATGATCTCTAGCTGTGTAGTGAAGAATTTGGCTCTGCCTGAAGAGAGGTCAGGCCTCTGCCTATAGCTTTTGGAGGTAATCTGCATCAAACTTTGATAGGAATGTCTTCATTTAGAATGAGGTCTAATTATCTAATTATAGAGGATCATAGGATGTGGTTGGTCACACTTAATAGTTTTATTTCAGGACTGATAATATCAGAAAGACCAACCATATGGTTTAGGAGGGCTTGTGTCTTGACCTAAAGGCTGAGATCAACCACATGGACAATCAAACTATCAGTTATGTTTATGTAATAAGTAAAATAAAACTCAATAAAAACTCTGGAGAGTCAAAGCTTGAGTGAACTTCCCAGCTTGGAGAATTATCTCACGTCAGTTCCAGGAGGGTAATATATCCTGGGGACAATGGAAATTCAGCATTTGAAACCCTCCCAGACTCTGCCCTATAGATTTCTTTCCTTGGTTAATTTTGAGCTGTATCATTTCCCTGTAATAAGCCATAATGGTAAATGTAATAGCATCCAGTGAGTTCTGTGAGTCTTTCTAGTGAATCCCGTAAACTTGGAGTTGGTGTCAAAAGTGAGGCCAGTCTTATGAATGACTGTGTCCCTGGAATTTGAAGTTTGGCTAAATGCTGGTAATGGTGTTAACGGATTGAAGACTTATGTGCCACCCCCGCTCCCAAATCCATATCTTGAATCCAAACCCCCAATGTGATGGTTGTAGGAGGTGTAGCCTCTGGGAGATGATTAAACCATGAGGGTGGAGTCCACATTAGTGGGATTTAGTGCCCTTATGAAGGAGACTCTAGAGGTCTCTCTCATTCATTCTGCACACCATTGATGAACCAGGAAGCAAATTCTTATCAGACACCACATTTACCAGGTCTTGATCTTTGATTAGGTAGCATGGAGAACTGTGAGAAGTAAACAGTTGTTTAAGCCACCCAGCCTATGGTGGTTTGTTTTAGCATCCCTAAAGGCTAAGAGTCGGTCATGACTTAGTGACTCAAGCACCACCACCAAAGGCTAAGACAAACAAATAGTATACGGCAAATATAAGTTGATCACACTTGTGATGTTTTCTGCTACCAAGGTTTTAAAAAGTAAAATTATGAGCAGTCAAATTAATAGTTACACACACATTGACATACACACACAAAGCAGATTAAAGAAATCCATGCAAACTTTCTGTTCCATATATTTCCTTTTAGTATCACCGTAGCTCACCTTTTTGGAACTTCCAAATTTCTCAACATTTGAGATCCATTGTCCTTCCCTGCCAAAGTGAAATGGGAATAGAGAAGTGCTACAGAAATCCTCTGATTTTGTTTAGTAAAAGTGAGGTCTCAAATTTTCTACACTGAAAATTTAGGGACCAATACAATGCTCTCAAATTCAAATTCAAAGTAATGCTCAAAATTCTCCAAGCTAGGCTTCAGTAGTACAAGAACCAAGGACATCCAGATGTTCAAGCTGGATTTAGAAAAGGCAGAGGAACCAGAGATCAAATTGCCAACATCTGTTGGATCATCGAAAAAGCAAGAGAGTTCCAGAAAAACATCTGCTTGATTGACTATGCTAAATTCTTTGACTTTGTGGATCACAACAAATTGTGGAAAATTCTTAAAGAGATGGAATACCAGACCACCTTACCTGCCTCCTGAGAAATCAAGAAGCAACAGTTAGAACTGGACATGGAACAATGGACTGGTTCCAAACTGGGAAATGAGTACGTCAAGGTGCATATTGTCAATTTATTTAACTTATATGCACAATATATCATGTGAAATGCTGGTCTGGATGAAGCACAAGCTGGAGTCAAGATTGCTGGGAGAAGTAACAATAACCTCAGATATGCAGATAACACCACCATTATGGCAGAAAGCCAAGAGGAATAAAGAAGCCTCTAGATGAAGGTGAAAGAGGAAAGTGAAAAACCTGGCTTAAAACTCAACATTCAAAAAATGAAGATCATGGCATCTGGTCCCATCACTTCATGGCAAATAGATGGGGAAAGAATGGAAACAATGACAGACTTTATTTTCTTGGGCTCCAAAATCACTTCCAATGCTGACTGCAGCCATGCAATTAAAAGACACTTGCTCCTTGGAAGAAAAGCTATGACCAACCCAGACAGCGCAGTAAAAAGCAGAGACACTACTTTGGCAACAAAAGTCCATCTAGTCGAAGACATGGTTTTTCCAGTAGTCATGTATGGATGTAAGAGATGGACCAGAAAGAAGGCTGAGTGCTGAAGAACTGATGGTTTTGGACTGTGGTGTTGGGGAAGACTCTTGAGAGTCCCTTGGACTGCAAGGAGATCAAACCAATCCATCCTAAAGGATATCAGTCCTGAATATTCATTGGAGGGACTGAGGCTAAGGCTGAAGCTCCAATACTTTGGCCACCTGATATGAAGAGCCAACTTACTGGAAGAAGACCCTGATGCTGGGAAAGATTGAAGGCAGGAGAAGAAGGGAAAGACAGAGGATGAGAGGTTGGATGGCATCACTGACTCAATGGAGTTTGAGCAAGCGCTGGGAAATGGTCAAGGACAGGGAAGCCTGGCATGCTTCAGTCCAGTTCAGCTCAGTTCAGTCGCTCAGTCACGTCTGACTCTTTGCGACCCCATGAAGCACAGCACGTCAGGCCTCCCTGTTCATCACCAACTCCCGGAGTTCACCTAGACAGCTGCAGTCTAAGGGGTCACAAAGAATCGGACACAACTGACTGACTGAAAACAACCATGATGCTCTCATGCTGTTTCCTTCAGGATTCCAGGCAGAGTTATACTGTAGTTTACACCAAGGGAAAACATTTAGATGCAAGGTCCAAAATCTAGTAATTAAATTTATCCAAATAATTACAAAAGCATCTAGATGTTTTAATGTGCTTTTTTCTATACAGTGAAATGTTTAATTTCAACACAATATAAGGCAGTTCAAATGCACGTTAATTTAACTAATTGATTTGTTTGTGTATGTGTGTTCAGTTGCTGAACATTAAACACTGTGTCTGACTCTTTGTGATCCCATGGACTACAGTCCTCTGAGCTCCTCTGTGCTTGGTATTTTCCAGGCAAGAATACTGGAATGGGTTGCCAATTCCTAGTTCCGGTAATCTTCTGGACCCATTGATCAAACCCGCATCTCTTGCATCTCCTGCATTGGCAGGCAGATTCTTTACCACTGCGCCACCCAGGAAAGCCCAACTGATTTAATGCATGTCATTAATTAATGCCTGTTGCATCTTTCTGTCAATATAATGAAGCCACGATCCTTGAAGTAATCCATAGAAACACAACAAATATAAAGATGTCATGATGAATTTAAATAACTACTACTAAGTAAACTGTTGATTTAGAAACAGTTTTCATATTTAAAGAAATTTTGTTATTAAGAGAAAGGCCAGGTAGTCTTGTGGCTACTGTTAAACACTAAAATCTGAAGTCTTCTGACATCCTGGCTTTGGATCCCTGCTGAGTAGTGACAACATGCTAAACAATTCACTTATTTCCTTGAAGTTTCAGTTTCAAAATGCAACTAATAACTACACTTTCTCATAGGTTGTAATGATTAACTGAAAAATATGTCTGTGTGTGTGCTTGTCTAATGGGGGGTAGGAACAGTGCCTAGCATAATGCCAGGCACAGAATAATCTCCCTCAGATTCGCAGGTGCTATTATTTTTATGAACTGCATAAATGAGTGAATTGAAAAGTCATATATAACATTTGTGTAGTGCTACAGAATCATCCTATGAATGAATATATTTTTTGTTTCTTTAATAAAAGGGGATTTTGTTCCGAGTTTAAATAAAGCACTGCTATTATATCATCAAGTTTGCACTGTCAACAGAAGAGAGTTTTCATCTATTTAACTAATTAGCTGATATTCACTTTTTAAACCTAATAAAAGTAATACAACTTAAGTACTTCAAGTTTACAAAGTGTTTCCTTGTATACTATTTTATCTAAAATCATGACTCCCTTGAAAGATAGGCTAGCCCAAAATTTATTTATTTATTTATTTTCCAAAATTTATTAATATTCCATTTCACAGATGAAAAAGCTGAGGTGCAGAGGTTAAATGAATTACCATGGGTTATAGAATCAATAAATGATAGATATAGGAGTCAACTGAAACTGAAATCTTTTGACTTGAATTTAACATACTTTTTTAATTTTTATTTTGTACCTTGTCTCTTACTAAATTCAGTACTACACTTAAAAAGGATAAATAATCTTGCTCAACTTTTTAGTTTTAGAGTTAAAAATAATATGCTAATAAACACATGGGTAAAGTAATACCCATCAATTATGATGTTTATGACCAAAGTATTAATACTAATATCAAGCATGATTTTGCTAATAGAAAAAAATAATTCATGATCTCCATATGCAAATATAAAACAACCAAGTCTGCTATTACAAGAAAAACAAACTTTATACTTTCATCAAAGACAAGATTCTAACCAAAACAGAGACTTTTAAAAGACTTGAAGACAGACTTCAAACATCTCATAAACAACAGGAGACAATTTTAAACTATATTTTAAACAATTGCTTCACACCGGTCTTGAAAATAGTAAAAATAATGGAAGTAGCAAATAGCAGTTTCTTTAGCTCTCTTTTCACTGCTGAGATTTAACCTACATTGTTGTAAGATGTCTTGATTCCTTTCTATTTGGGAAATATTCTTTGTACTGGAACAATACAATGATCAGCAACAAAGAAGACATTTTCTATTGATGATAATAATTTGGGTAATTTACAGTCTCTATACTTATGTTCATAGTGGAGTACCATCACAAAGGAACATCTAGAGGTGTCATAGGGAAGTGTAAGCCTTTGTGAACAACTATAGGTTTGACAATGCTGAAACTTTGAGTTGATCAATATCAAGCAAAAAAGGACATCCTTCACGATGCTTAAACGCTACCATTAAATAAAATCAATTAACAATTACACAATTTTCTAACTCCAAATGATACAACTCCAACAGGAAGAGTAGGTTCCCAGTAAGTGGCTTTGTGGAAACTCATAACAGTTTGCAGGCAATCTAAAAAGACCATATCAGAGGATTTTTTATTACCTTCAAGGGATCTAAGTTTGCAGCTGCAAGAATGGCATTATCTTATGCAAACACTGTTGTCATTTAAAAAGTTTTGCTGATGAACCTATTTGCAGAGAAGCAATGGAGACACAGACATGGAGAACAGACTTATGGACACGGCTGGCGGGGGTGGGCAAGGAGAGGGTGGGATGTATGGAGAGAGTAACATGGAAACATACATTAGCATATGTAAAATAGACAGTTAATGGTAATCTGCTGTATGACTCAGGGAACTCAAACCAGGGCTCCTAACAACCTAGAGGAGTGGGATGGGGATGGAGGTGGGAGGAGGGTTCAAGTGGGAGGGAACATGGGAAAACCTATGGTTGATTCATGTTGATGATAGACAAACACAATATTGTAATGCAATTATCCTTCAATTAAAAATAAATAAAAAAATAAAATCCAAATAAACATCTAGAAAAAAAATAAAACTGAGCCATGATGACTCAAATGCTAATAAAATTGAGTCATGATGACTCAAATGCTAATAAGACATGAAACTTACATTAGACTTTCTGTTGGAATGAGAATTCAAGTTGATCAAGGAACTTACTGATAATGAAAAGTTTCATTTACTAATGATGAAAATAAACCAACCAGTTGAATTAGGATATGTTGTGTACATAAACATGTAGGAAATCAGCAAGCTGTTTTAAGATTAATCATTTAATAAAGGCAGTGAGAGACATAAAATATTAAATCTGCTTTTATCTCATAGAACTGGGAAAGAGATAGAATGAAATGAACCCCAAAAATGAGTAATTGGCAAAAGGCCTATCAACATAAATAATTACCAATTTTAGGATTATGAAATAATTTAACTCAAGAACTTTTTCAGTGGTGTCCTTTTCTATATCTGGAGTTTTCCACTAACAGAAATGGCAGGTTTAATTTAAAGAGAAAAATTACTTGGTCATTTCATTAATTCTGCAAATAAGTGATCCTACAAATTTCTATAAGTTTTGCTATCAGCTCCCCCAAGGCAAATTTTTCTAATAAGCACTGCTCAACCACTTTTCCACTTTCCCCCTGGTTCTTCTGGTTTATCTTTAACAAATTTCTTTCTAATTATTTAAATATTGAGTTGCTCATGAATTTCAGAAGCTTCCTGAATTTTACTTCTATCAAGTTTTAGGGCAACATTTTACCTCTGAAGCAAAGTCACCTGAGACAACTTTAGTTTCATATTTGTATCTCATTCTTTCAAATTATGATGAATAACAGAACAGAACTTCATAGATTTAGATAAGGAAATACCATGACGAATCTATGTTGTTTCAGTTCATAAGTGCTGTGGCTGCTGCTGCTGCTGTTAAGTTGCTTCGGTCGGTCGTGTCCAACTCTGTGTGACCCCATAGATGGCAGCTCACCAGGCTCTGCCCTCCCTGGGATTCTCCAGGCAAGAACACTGGAGTGGGTTGCCATTTCCTTCTCCAATGCGTGAAAGTGAAAAGTGAAAGTGAAGTCGATCAGTCGTGCCCGACGAGTAGTGACCCCATGGGCTGCAGCCTACCAAGCTCCTCAGTTCATGAGATTTTCTAGGCAAGAGTACTGGAGTGGCTTGCCATTGCCTTCTCCGAAGTGCTGTGGAAACTGGCTTTATTTAATTTGCCAGGGTAACTTAATGAGAGCTTCCTCTGAGTCTACCACACCACCCCAAATTGTTCTTGCTTAGTCTTAATTGACTCTTTGCCATATTCTACATTATGGTATTCTCAAGCTTTTTGAACTCACAAAAGTAACTCTGTTTCCACCTCCCTTAGCAGATAATCCATTTCCTTGGGATGACCCTCTGATAAAATTGCTATGTCTTCTTTCCTCTCCAGATCAAAATCTTCATTCACGTCTCTACTACACATTCCATTTTCCTTCCCACAATTCTCAAAGGTAGGAGTGCTACTACTTTCCATTGATCTCCAAATCACTTTTATCCTCTTCCCTGTTGTCCATCAATAACCCCTTCTTTCTCCTTTTTTGTAGTGGCTGTAAGCATCTTCAACAGGCTGTCCCTGAATACTGCCTACTTATTTAGCTTTCACCCTCCTCTCTCCATTGCCAAACTTCTCAGATGAGTATTCCTCACTGTCTCCCATTTTTAGACTTCTAATTTACTCAAATTCTTTTCATCACAGCTATTCTATTATAGTGCCATTATAGTTTCCTTCCATTATAGTTTACTATAATGTCTTTGCAAACATTTTCAGAGACTTTCTAATTGCAAATCAAATAACCTCATATTAGACATGATCTCACAGTTTTCTATGAAACATTTGATGCTGCTGACACATCCAATCTCCATTTAAAACTCTTGTCTCTCTCTCCCTCTATCATTTTTTTAATTTGATTTTATTTTTAAACTTTACAATATTGTATTAGTTTTGCCAAATATCGAAATGAATCCGCCCCAGGTATACCCGTGTTCCCCATCCTGAACCCTCCTCCCTCCTCCCTCCCCTACCCTCCCTCTGGGTCGTCCCAGTGCACCAGCCCCAAGCATCCAGTACCGTGCATCGAACCTGGACTGGCAACTCGTTTCATACATGATATTATACATGTTTCAATGCTATTCTCCCAAATCTCCCCACCCACTCCCTCTCCTACAGAGTCCATAAGACTGATCTATACATCGGTGTCTCTTTTGCTGTCTCGTACACAGGGTTATTGTTACCATCTTTCTAAATTCCATATATATGCGTTAGTATACTGTATTGGTGCTTTTCTTTCTGGCTTACTTCACTCTGTATAATAGGTTCCAGTTTCATCCATCTCATTAGAACTGATTCAAATGTATTCTTTTTAATGGCTGAGTAATACTCCATTGTGTATATGTACCACGGCTTTCTTATCCATTCATCTGCTGATGGGCATCTAGGTTGCTTCCGTGTCCCGGCTATTATAAACAGTGCTGCGATGAACATTGGGGTACACGTGTCTCTTTCCCTTCTGGTTTCCTCCATGTGTATGCCCAGCAGTGGGATTGCTGGATCATAAGGCAGTTCTATTTCCAGTTTTTTAAGGAATCTCCACACTGTTCTCCATAGTGGCTGTACTAGTTTGCATTCCCACCAACAGTGTAAGAGGGTTCCCTTTTCTCCACACCCTCTCCAGCATTTATTGCTTGTAGACTTTTGGATCGCAGCCATTCTGACTGGCGTGAAATGGTACCTCATAGTGGTTTTGATTTGCATTTCTCTGATAATGAGTGATGTTGAGCATCTTTTCATGTGTTTGTTAGCCATCTGTATGTCTTCTTTGGAGAAATGTCTATTTAGATCTTTGGCCCATTTTTTGATTGGGTCATTTATTTTTCTGGAGTTGAGCTGTAGGAGTTGCTTGTATATTTTTGAGATTAGTTGTTTGTCAGTTGCTTCATTTGCTATTATTTTCTCCCATTCTGAAGGCTGTCTTTTCACCTTGCTAATAGTTTCCTTTGTTGTGCAGAAGCTTTTAAGGTTAATTAGGTCCCATTTGTTTATTTTTGCTTTTTTTCCCAATATTCTGGGAGGTGGGTCATAGAGGATCCTGCTGTGATGTATGTCGGAGAGTGTTTTGCCTATGTTCTCCTCTAGGAGTTTTATAGTTTCTGGTCTTACATTGAGATCTTTAATCCATTTTGAGTTTATTTTTGTGTATGGTGTTAGAAAGTGCTCTAGTTTCATTCTTTTACAAGTGGTTGACCAGATTTCCCAGCACCACTTGTTAAAGAGATTGTCTTTAATCCATTGTATATTCTTGCCTCCTTTGTCAAAGATAAGGTGTCCATACGTGCGTGGATTTATCTCTGGGCTTTCTATTTTGTTCCATTGATCAATATCATTTTTTTTTTTTTTTTTTTTTTTTGCTCTTGACTACTTTACTTTTTGGTGTAGGTTTCACCTTTGCCTGTACCTATTTACCTTTTCCACATCCATGGATTCAATACAGTACTGGTTCTTAACTCAAAAGACTGTAGTGATGATTAAAAGTGCAATGTACTTAATACAATGGCCATATTCCAAGGTTCCATAAACTCCTCAAATGTGAATTTGTTGTCTCTAGCCCCTCTCATGATCTTGATCCAGTATTCTGAATGTGAATGATACCTGGTTTGCCCATAAAGTTATTTAATTTTTCCTTAGGAAATAAGACTTTAGGAATAAGGCTGGTTGTAGATGAAGTAACATGAAATGCTAATTTCTTTAAGATAATTCTTATTGAAAGTTGAAAGATTCAGTGGCTGGAATAAAATGAAAACATAGAATAAAAGTAACATAAAAATACAGTCTACAACTAAATGTGCCAGTTCATTTTAGATATAACACAATCACGTAGAAAAGCTTTTAAAATAAGTACAGCTGTGTACTCAGTGAAATTAGTCTGTCAATTGAACTTTTACTGTAGCTTCCGAATAATCCATTTTGTCTGGCTTAATTAAATAATTAAAAAAGCATATGGGCTTCTGCTAAAAGAGAACACATTGTTAGAATGTAATCTATTTATTCCTCTGTACTTCCCTTTATTGTACTTTTTTTTTTTTTTTGTAGTTTTCCAGTTTTAAGCAATAACAAAAGTACTCTTCAAGAAATAAAGACTTGATTGCATTTTCTCTGTCTAAAGAATCTGGACTCACTTTTTTAGGACAATGGCCTGGAAGATGTATTCAATGTTAACAATACAGTCTGCCCTTGTGGGGCTATTCAAAGAGGCATACAATAACAGCAAATTTTCATTATGTATATGTATTTATTTACAATGTTGTTTTGATTCTTTCATTTATTAGTATTTTCCATTAGTAAAAGAACTTAAGAAATGCCAGATTGTTCAAGTTCTCTGTTTAACTTCTGTATTTTGCATCAGGAGTCCTCTTTCTTTCAAGAAGCAGTAGTGATTTTTATCTGAACTATAAACATAGAATATTGACTCAGACATATATTTTTTTAGTTGTAACTCTTGTATGCTAGTCTGCAACATTAAAAATCTGATTATATTTCTTCCCTTTAAAAAAGCTTGTTGCTGATTCACCATTGTTTACAGGATGAAGCCAGGCTCTAGGCATCCCAGACTCAGATTTGCCTTTCTCTGCAGCCTCATCCCCATCTGTAATACTGCCTGCTTCTCTTTTCTTCCTCCAGCTTCATCTGACAAGCTCTTTGTAGTCACCCTCAAAATTCTAGGTAAATATTTTTCCCTAGGAATATTTAAAATTTTTTTCCAGCTTTATGGATATATAACTGATGAAAAACATTTATAAGTTTAAGGTATACAATGTGAATATTTGATATATGTATATATTATGAAAGATTACCACAATAAGGTTAACTAACTGGAGTGGGTAGCCCTTCCCCTCTTCAGGAGATCTTCCCAACCCAGGGACTGAATCCAGGTCTCCCACATTGCAGGCAGATTCTTTACCAGCTGAGCCACAAGGGAATTCAAGAACACTGGAGTGGGTAGCCTATCTCTTCTCCTGTGGATCTTCTGGGTCCAGGAATTGAACCAGGGTCTCCTGCATTGCAGGCAGATTCTTTATCAACTAAGCTATCAGGGAAGCCCTAACTAACATATCTAATACTTCACGTCTGTGTGTGTGTGTGTGTGTGTGTGTGTGTGTGTGCTGAGAACATTTATGACCTGCTCTTATTAAATTTCAGGTATACTACATAAAGATTTGGACAGGACTGAGTGACTGAACTGAACTGATAAGTGTTGTGAACTATAGTCACCATTCTGTATATCAGATCTCCTAATCTTAATCATTGTATAAGAGAAAGTTTATATTCTTTGACAAACATCTCCCCTTTTTACCCAAACTCTAGCCTTTAGCAATACCAATCTAGTCTTTCTGTGTGTTTGACATTTTTAGAATCTGTATATAAATGAGATCACATAGTATTTGTCTTTCTTTGTCTAACTTATTTCACTTAGCATAATGCCCTCAAAGTTCATCATTATCCATGTTGTTGTAAATGGCAGGATATCTCTAGGAAGTTTTTTGTAATACCATCTGCTTTTCCTCATTCATGTCCATACAATTAATTACTACTAAAGCTTGTGGTTTCATTTTCACTTTAGTATTATTGCATTATAATTACTTTTTATTGTGGTAAATAGTATATAGAATCTGCCATTTAAAACATTTTAGGTGTACAGCTAAGTGGCAATACATAGATTTACATTGTTATATAACCATCAACACCATTCAACTTCAAAAATTTTCTTATCTTCCCAAACTGAGATTCTGGACCCTTAAATAGTAACTCCTCATTGTAGTTACTTTTTACTGTGTCTATTTTCCCTAACAGATTTGAAAAAAAAAAAAACTGTTGCTTTATTAATATCTGAGTTTATCAATATATTTATACCCAGTACTTAATATAATGGCTGGTAAACAGAAAATGCTCAATAAATGTCTGTTGAATTGATGTATCATGCTCAAAATCACATTTTATTATGTCAGCTAGCCATATCAGATTGTCAACTTTCCAGCTCTACTCCACCCTAACCCCACAGTTTATAAAAGAGAAAAAGAGAACACATTTTCAGTGGATTTCACTTTACCAACACAAAAACAAAAACCAAAAATAAAACACTACAAAACAAATACAAAACTACACCTCAGTGCTTTTTAATTTCATAAAGAGTAAATGCCACATTCTGAGCATGACTTCAGGGTTTTCTAGAATCTGAGTCCTATTATCCTCTCTTCCCTCCTCTTCCACACTTTTTCATACTTAGATTCTTACCAATACAATATCATCCATTATTTCTGAAACAGGCAAATTCAGGTTTCCTTAATCATACTGTTTGCTCAGCTTAAAATGTTTCCCTACAGTTTTGAATCCAAATCATAATTTTCCTTCATGGGTGAAACTTTCTCTGATAATTTGATTCAAAACAAATACTCTTCATCTCTCTGCTCTTTTGTACTTTATTTGAGTCTCTGTTTTATTTTTATTTAGTTTTGTACTAAATTACATTTTACTTATGTTTATATGTTTATCTTCATCACTGGAGGACAAATTATATAAACATTTTGTTGTTGCTTAGTCACTAAGTCATGTCCAACTCTTTGAGACCCCATGGACTGTAGCCTGCCAGGCTCCTCTGTCCATGGAATTTCCCAGGCAACAATCCTGAAGTGGGTTTCCATTTCCTTCTCCAGGAGATCTTTCCAATCCAGAGATTAAACCTGAGTCTCCTGCACTGGCAGGCTGATTCTTTACCTCTGAGCCACCAGGGAAGTCCATATAAACATTTGCATAATGCTTATTTATCCTTTCATTTTTTTTCTATTTCTACCATCAGAGACTCACAGAATATTCTGTACATAGTAGTTACTCAAAAATTATATTTTGAAAAGACAAATACCCTTATTTTATAGACATGATCAATGTAGTGCTGTTTATTGAGCATGATGAAGGTTGTTCCAACTACTTAATTAAGGAAATACCCAAGGAACAATGTGAAAACCAAATAGAAGGAACTCTATACAATGCAAGCTGACAAATATATATTGATCACAAAGTTGATATCACTGTACTGAGTGAAATAAGCACAAATAAGCAAGACATAGCTCACTTTCTCAGGGAACTAACAACCTAGACTTAGGTATATAATAAACTCTAATACTTGTTTAACAGTCAAAACAAATGCTGAAGCAATGAGAGTAAGCAATTTAAACAAAGAAGCAATGATTATCGGATAGAAATCATAAAAGATTTCATTAGAAAGGTGATGTCTGAACTTGAGTTTAAATGGGGAAGTACGATTTCAATGGGTGAATAGGGGTTGTGGACACATTCCAAGAGAGACATTAACGTAAGTAAGATTTAGAGTCAGGAAAAATGCTGGCTGCTTTCAAAAACAATGAATACTATAATTTAACAAGATGTTAGAATGACTCAGAAAATTGGGCTAATAAGAGTTATTAGCCCTAGTAGTAGAGATCATTATGTTATTAACATTCATAAATATGTAAATTTTTGGAAAAGCAAGAGAGATCCAGAAAAAACATCTATTTCTGCATTATTGACTTTGCCAAAGGCTTTGACTGTGTGGATCACCACAAACTCTGGAAAATTCTGAAAGAGATGGTAATACCAGACCACCTGACCTGCCTCTTAAGAAATCTGTATGCACGTCAGGAAGTAACAGTTAGAACTGGACATGGAACAACAGACTGGTTCCAAATAGGGAAAGGAGTACATCAAGGCTGTATATTGTTACCCTGCTTTTTTAATTTATATGCAGAGTACTTCATGAGAAACACTGGGCTGGAAGAAGCACAAGCTGGAATCAAGATTGCTGGGAGAAATATCAATAACCTCAGATATGCAAATGACACCACCCTTATGGCAGAAAGTGAAGAAAAACTAAAGAGCCTCTTGATAAAAGTGAAAGAGAAGAGTAAAAAAGTTGGCTTAAAGCTCCACATTCAGAAAACTAAGATCATGGCATCTGGTCCCATCACGTCATGGGAAATAGATGGGGAAACAGTGGAAACAGTGTCAGACTTTATTTTTGGGGGCTCCAAAATCACTGCAGATGGTGATTGCAGCCATGAAACTAAAAGACACTTACTCCTTGGAAGGAAAGTTATGACCAACCTAGACAGTATATTAAAAAGCAGAGACATTACTTTGCCAACAAAGGTCCATCCAGTAAAAGCTATGGTTTTTCTAGTAGTCATGTATGGATGTGAGAGTTGGACTATAAAGAAAGCTGAGTGCCGAAGAATTGACGCTTTTGAACTGTGGTGTTGAAGAAGACTCTTGAGAGTCCCTTGGACTGCAAGGAGATCCAACTGGTCCATCCTAAAGGAAATCAGTCCTGAATATTCATTGGAAGGACTGATATTGAAGGTGAAACTCCAATACTTTGGCCACCTGATGTGAAGAACTGACTCATTTGAAGAGACCCTGATGCTGGGAAAGATTGAGGGCGGGAGGAGAAGGGGATGACAGAGGATGAGATGGTTGGTTGGCATCACTGACTCAATGGACTTGAGTTTGAGTAAACTCCAGGAGTTGGTGATGGACAGGGAGGCCTGGCGTCCTGCAGTCCATGGGGTCACAAAGAGTCGGACACAACTTAGCAACTGAACTGAACTGAATATGTAAATTATATCATTATGTTAGTAACATATTAATATGGCATAGATTACATTATATATCAGAAAATATGATAATAATCAGTATGAATGGAGCTTTGCTTAGTGTATTTAACCTTGAAGAATTATACAGCAGAAACCCTACTGTAATATCCCAGTTGAGAATAAGGAAGATCTGAACTATGGTGGTTTTGATGTATATGGAAAAATGAGAACAAATTAGTGCAGGATAGAGTGTGGATAAGGTTAAATGTATGCATCGAAACCCCGTGAATGCATAGAGCTAAGATAAATTCAAAGACAATCACACTTTCAAGAGAGAATAGTGGTACATTAGGAGAAACAATCTCTCTGGGTTCACTTGTAAAATAATACTAGTAAGCCTGGCATGCTGCAGTCTATGGAGTCGCAAAGAGTCAGACACGACTAAGTGACTGAACTGAACTGAACTTCCAGTATTATTCTGCTGATATATGTGTACCTAGCGTAAAGCCTAGAGATTTAAAGCACTCAATAATATTAGCTATTGCTATTATTAACATACCAATAGAATAATCTAATATGGAAAATGGCATCTGACTCTAAAATGTTTATTATTTCATTTATTTATAAGTATAATGAAAAGTTAATTAAAAAATCAAAAACTATAGAAATATATAGTACATGTTTGCAAACACCAAAGACAACTAATGGTAACAATTTGGCTAGTTTTTTTTCTAGTCCTATAGTAATACATTATTTTCTTAATTAATTAATTTTTAAAAATTGCATTACTATTATTTGTAGTTGTGCAAAATTGGGAGCACTCTGTACAACCTCTTCCTTTTTCCATAGTAGAATGCTTTGGAGCTTTCAGAACAGAACATACAGTTATCTCATATTCTTTTTAATAAGACTGCTTATTTCACTTCATTAACATGCCACATAGAATCTAAGGGGCACGAGGGAACCTAGGGAGGCCCGTCAGCACACATGGTAACTTTTTGTTAACTAGAACAATGGGTGCCTATAAATGTTTACAGTCCCTTTAGTGCATGTCTTCATTATTAAATCCTAAAATGGTTTAATCCTTGATTCATGCTTGCTGGACACCTGTGGCAGAGAACAATCTATACAAACATTAGCAGAGCCCTTGAAGATTCCAAACCAATTTTTAAAACCTTTAGTGGAGCTCAGAAAAGAGCATGAATGCTGAGTTACAGATTTGGTTTCTTTTTTCACAGGAGTCATGGTTGAAGTCTTGGATGAAGGAGATATGGATGAAGTCTCCGAAGAATAGATTACATAAAGAAAAGTGTTAAAGGGTGCTAACTCTAAAATCATCTGTGAGAATGGGAAATGCATTATTTCTGAAGTTTAAATTGTTAAACCTAGAACAAACAAAAGCCTATAGAAGCTTATTTCATTAGCCTAGCTAATTTTAAAAAAACAAGGGAGTTCGTACCAGACAAGAATTTTAGCATGGTTGTAAATATATACTTGTTTGTATGTGAAGTGTAAATGTATTATTTTGTTAAGAATCTCTTGGCAAACCTATAATTAGGGACACTGATCTCCCACTTGCTTAAGTATTTAAAAGTACGAAGATTTTGCTAAATTGTTTAGTAATAATAATACCTGTATTTACATTCCTGGAACAGACTTCTGAAAAAAGGTAGCCTTGTAAATAATTATCAGAGAAAAGGAGAGAGACAGAGCGAGATGGGGCTATTTTAGTGGCCTGAATACATTTAATTTGAGATCCATCTATCTATCTATCACTCATCTATATCTTATCCAATGACCCAAGTTCACTGGTAGACAAACAAGGAAATAAAATATTCTAAAGGAAAAACAACTCTGTAAATCTCATGGATGATTATGATTATAAAATACTTTCTTAACGTCATGAATGAGAGCAAAAGAGTGGATTCAATGATGCCACTAAACATGGGCACAATGCTTCATTTGTAACAATTTCCTAATTTAAGAGATATTTGACATGTGTTCCAGTTTTGGAGCTGTGTTTTACTTCTTAAAAGGACTGGCATTCTGACTGCAGTCTTTCTAAATCCCCATCTCAGTAGCTCTCATATCACTAGCTCTTGATAATTTTCCTTTCCTCTCTTAGTGACAGATCTGAATCACCAGAAATCAGAAAACATAATTCTGGCAGCTAGTTTGAACAGGCCTTGTTCAGTGGCATATACAGAATGTAATTTATTTTTTGTGACAGTTTTAATAAATGTGACGTGAAACACAAGGGATATAATGTTATCGATATTGCACCTCGAAAGAGGAGAAAGTTTGGTATGTTACCTCCTGATTAGCAGCAGCTAGTTCTTCTTCCAGTGCAGAGACTCTTTCTAAAGAAACCCTCAGTCGCTCCCTTACCTAGAAGAAAAACCAAAATATGTGCAGTAATGTACATCCCATACATATTGAACTGTGCTGAATCCATTAATATTACCAGAGACAGTCACATTTGGCAAACTATTAAACTATTTATATCCCTAAGTGCTCAGGAATACTATGACTATGTTGTCACTTTACAATATGACTGTAACAAGGGATTTTTCTTGCAAACAAGTCCTTCTAGTGTTTCAGTTAAGATCAACTCCTCTTGTACTGAATTCTGATACAAAGTGGAGGCAAAGTTCAAAAGTTTATTATGAATTCATCTGAAAAACAGTCACTGATTAAGCATAAGATAAAGGCAAAAAATTTACTGCTTTAAAAAATAAGTTTTTTCCTTTGATGTTTAGTACAAAATAATTTGTCTAAAAGCAAAGGATTCTTAGAACCTGAAAATTGTTGCCCATTGCTCACAAAATTAATTTTGTATTAGTTAGAGGTCTACATCATAACTGAGGGATTGGAAAGTATGTAATTACTCTGGAATTCCTAACTACTTTTCAGATACCAAAGGTTAAACCATTATATTTTACAGAACCAAAGAATGCACATTCAGTTTGAAAGTAATGATTTCCAAATGTTTCATATACAAATGAAACTCAGAGAAAAGTTTCTTTGATCTTTGTTTTCTTAGAACTTCTAAAATTGTTTTAGTTATCTTATGTTCAGATTTATAGATATGCTTCATATTAAATGCATCAAAAGTAGAAAAGCTCAGAGAAAGAAGTTTGGCTAAACTAAAATAAATGACTACAGCAGTTTAATTTTCCTTAAAAACATCAAGAAAATTTATAAATTTAATTTAAAATAGAATGCATGGTGAGTTTTAGATTATTTATGATTAACATTGATTTTCCATGGAATATAACAGTAAGCATTTTAATATGTAATTATATAAATAAATTACATAATAAAATTCAATTTTATTAATTTATTAATGGTATAGTTTAATTAATACTTTTTCTTTTTTAAAGTAAGATTTAACTGGGGATATAAGTTAAATACACAGAATATCTAGAAACCTATATACATAATAAATTTAAAATTGAAGTACATTTTCTAGTTAGCAGACATAAAAAACAAGTGATAGCTTATGAATCTAGACTCTAATCAGATTTTAAAAAAAATCTCAATTATTTTAATACAGCATAATGAAACTGAAATTATTCAGGTCACTGGGTGTACTTAACTCTTGAAATACATCTTAAATAAGAAAGAATTAATGCCTGAGTGGAGTTTTAATATTAATTTCATTGATATTTTCATTATATTTCATTATGTTTAACATCTGAAAATTAATAATACATGCATAAATGGATATGTGATATCAAATGTAATTACACAAGATCCTTCACGATATTTAAGTATGCCAGATTGGCTGCCAGGTACCAATGCTGTTAGACAAATATCCAACTGTTCATAAAAATGCATGAAACTTATGTTGATTAATAACCAAACAAGAGTGACTTAGAAGGAAATCTTTGATGATTTGACTTGGGAAATACTTTTTTCTGTGAGTGCTTGGAAAGATGCAAACAAAACAAGTATTCCGTAGGCATGAAAATGAGGAGGACTGCTGATCCACTGAATGCAGATATCAACAGAAACCTTAGTAGAAGTTCTTGATATTTAACAGAGATGACTGTAAAGTTTTATGCACCATTTCCTAAAATACTAGATATAAAATATGGATATTCTGATAAAAATCTAAGAATCTTGGTTGATGAGAAGAGCAATATGAAATAGTCAAAATGTAAATTAATCTCAACATATGCAACACTAATCAGATCACATTTAGACTGAAATAAAGAGGTTAGAGTATTATGTTTAAAAGACATACATTTTTCATTTCCTCTAGCCCACAAAATTGGTACACATATTGGAGAACTATGTCAAAATCACTGCTGGTCTTAGCTAATTGGTGTGTATTCTACCCT
The DNA here is from genome assembly GCF_027580195.1 of Bos mutus. NCBI lineage: Eukaryota > Metazoa > Chordata > Mammalia > Artiodactyla > Bovidae > Bos > Bos mutus. The sequence continues at coordinate 61,402,795 of NC_091621.1, read as the reverse complement.
ACAGCTCAGTGAATATATAAATGAGGACATTAATAATGAAGACTGCCAGTCATTGCAATTGTCCAGAGCTATGCTCAGTCTTTGTATTTTATTTAGCTCTTCTTGTGTTCTAAACCTTCTGTGGCAAAGTTTTTCATTACATCTTCTTCTGATCTTTCATATATGTTTTATGTTGATAACCATAGCACTTAAAATAGAATATTGTAAGTACTTGTTTATATGGGTCTCTCCTCACCTCTCCTGATCACCACAAGAAGCTGTTAGCTATTCTTAGGAAAATTGTTTATGAAGATGCTTAGGCACACGTCAACCCCTGAATAATTAAATGAAATGCTAATTTAAATAAGCATGTGAATCAACAGTGATACTAATATCTTTACGTAGTTTGTAATTTTTGTCAAGTGCTGAAATTTATCATTAACAATAACATTCATTAACATTTACTGAGCATTTGTCATTTACTAAGTACTGGCTAGGAGCTTTATATGTCAGACAACTCTACTGGGTAGGGTAGGTATTATTATTTTCTTCATTCAAAAGAAGAGAAAACAGCTTAGAGAACTTAAGACACTTGTCTAATTCAGTCTAACTCCAAAGTTCATGCTCATAATACTTTTCCTTTAGGCTATTTGTTATTACTTAGTTGACAATCAGTTCAGTTGGCCCTGAACTTAGCAACATCCAGGGTACTTCTGGTGAGTTACTAAACCCTATTACAGTTCCTATGGTCACAGTATGAAATAGCTTATGCTAAGCTCACTGAACTTTAATATGTACTAAATTACTTTTAGATCCTAAGTTGTACAACAACCATTTTCTTCTTAAATGTACTCATATTTGTATGAAGTGCTGTTTTATTTATTGCCATCTATTCATTTTTTTTTCATAACAGCATCCCTCATTTAAGTGATGTGGGACATCTGGGGAACAGCCAAAACTATTCACTCTCTAGACCCTCACTCAAGTCACTCAAAACTGCTAGATTTTCTCTGAATAGGCCATGCTCTTTTCAACACTCTTGGTTAGTTCACATATTGAGCATACTGCTTAGAGTATCTTTACTTCTCTGCCTAACAACCCTTACACATTTTAATACCCAGATCAAATGTCACCCCCTCTGTGAAGACATTCTTGATGTTCTTATTACTTCTTCCGGCACAATTAGTTGCAACTCTTCCTGTGACTCCATATCACATTGTATATATCTTTGCTTCACATAGCCTGTTATTGACATGTGAACTCCAGCGCTATGAACTCCTTACTTGTAAAGAAAGTGTGCCAAATACATGCCAAGAAGTCTAACACATAAACTATTGTATAAATGTACAGTCTTGCTAATTCTTATTAATGCAGTTTTATACTAAGAAAAGAAATATAATAAGAAAGTAAACATTAAAGATATTAAATTACTGTTTTATATTAGTTGATATTATATAGATAGGGATTTTTATATAATATCCATTTGTGTTTTATTCAAAATTATTTATAAACTAATTGCCTCTTATACTAAAATTAAAAATAAGATACAGTTTCTTATTAATAATCTTGAAGACAGAATTGTAGTTATCCTTATACATGCACAAAATCCCCTGCTCTAAGAACATCTGAAAGACTGATGATAAAAATATGTATGGATATAAATATTAAATAGAGCAAAAGTATCTGTATGCTCAAAATCTATATATAACTGAGTAATAATCCCTAGTTTGGATTTTAGTGCTCAGAACTTGTCAGATAATTTACAATGAAGTGCCCCAATTCCCACTGTAGAAAATCCTAAAGCCTTATTAATTTTAAAATTTTAATCTTTGAAATTTAACAAAATTGAAATCGTGTCATAAGCCTTACTAATCTCCAAAGAATATTATCATCATATTGGCTTATTAATGTCCATAGAACTTATTTGAGTAACAGTTAAGAGAACTTACAGTTACTTTAAAAAAGACCTAAAGCAGATTTTGCTACTAATGCCTTATGCTGCCCCATGTGGAGACTCTTTAAAATGTGTGTTCAGTACTAAGCTATTAGAAATTCCCCAAATAAAACCCTAAACTTCTAATATGAATCTCTAAAGGTTAAAGTACATCCAATTTACATCTCAAGATGTTTTACTGTCAGCTAGGAGTCTTCTATATGGCGACACACTTCAGAGAGGCAGGGAGGAGAGAGACTGCGGGGTGGGGAGAGAATAAGAGAGAAAGGGAGAAAGAAAGAAAGGCTAAATGACAGTATTAAATTTCAAATGGCCCTCTAGACTAGGACTATAGCGTGCTATAATAGGAGTCTTAATAAGCCATAGATTCAGTGGGATTAAACAAAAGAATGTGGTTATGAATATTAATAATATACATGAAATAGTCCAGTTGCATTTTTTGAGTGATTTTTTCCTGTAACTCAAATATGTTCCTCTGAACTGCCTGACTACAGCAATCAACTGAGTCGTGGATGAAGACAAGGAGCTTGACGATGATGACAAAAGCAGAGTTAAGCTTGAAATCTTTTGGTAATACTATACCTTTTTTCCAGTAGTTTGATTTTTAATTTCAGCTTTATTGAAGTTATAATTGACATATCAAATTGTAATAATCCTTTCCCAGTACTATACCTTTTCATCCAAGGCCTTGTGGTGCTCAAATAAAGATTTCAGCGCCTTGAGAACCTCAACTTCGCTGGACACTCCCGAGGGTGACTGGGCTTGTCGCTTCACCACCGTCATTCTCAGCGACCTCTCGTGTCGTGACACAAGGCACTCCAAATGCTCCAGTAATAGCTATTGGGTTTAACAGAAAATGTAATTGCCTTATGAATACAGGTCACTAATGCACAGAGAGGACTTCTACTTTAGCAGACTGAAGATTTATATATTATCTAATGATAACATCAGATTATCCTACAGGTAGCATCAGTGAAACACAAACCTGAGTTCATAAACCAGGGTTCAAAAATATACTAAGAGTAAATTGCATTTCTATCACATAACAATTTATTAAATTTAAAATATAATGTGAATTATATGCATTCTTTTATAAGATTTAATAACTTCAGTTTAAGTTGAGGAGAACTAGAAAACACCATATGTGAAAATGAAAGTTGCTTAGTCGAGTCCGACTCTTTGCAAACCCACGGACTATACAGTCCATGGAATTCTCCAGGCCAGAATACTGGAATGGGTAGCCTTTCCCTTCTCCAGGGGATCTTCCCCACCTAGGGATTGAACCCAGATCTCCTGCTTTGAAGGTGGATTCTTTACCAGCTCAGCCACAGGGGAAGATCCAATAAATAGGATAACTATTGAAAAATGTTATACAATGATGACTTTATTAGAAAATAGAATTCAAAGTCAAAATTAATTTCACTTATATCTGATAATTTAAATTTTTTAAATTGAAGGAAATGAGCATAAACTTCATGTTGCTTTAAACTTGATTATAATGACAATCACATGTTGCTATAGTAATTAATGTGGTAACACTAATGATTTTATTCACAATTAAATTCTTGGATTACATAACAGAAAAATATATGCAGCCAACTGGAATATAGTAATTGAGACCAGCAGTAGTCATTTTGGGGAAAGAGATTAAGGACATAATTATTAAACTGTCTGCTCTGGAATGTACATTCACCCAGAGTAGTCTTTGGTGCCACGACAGAGATTAGGGGCAAGTCCAGTGAACAATGTTTCATTCTGTCACAGACTTTATGCTCTGACTTTTCCCAAATAAATTTTGCTTTTAAATGTTTTGTGAATTGGAGTTTCACCTTTATTTTATAACGCAGTTCTGCAACTAAAAGCAAAGATATATGAAAAAAAGAAAAAGCTGTTATCAGTTATTAAAATTTTGCTAGTGAAGAATTGTGGTGTTGGAGAAGACTCAAGAGTCCCTTGAACTGTAAGGAGATCCAACCAGTCCATTCTAAAGGAAATCAGCCCTGAATATTCATAGGAAGGACTGATGCTGAAGCTGAAACTCCAATACTTTGTCCACCTGATGGGAAAAACAGACTCATTGGAAAAGACCCTGATGCTGGGAAAGATTGAAGGCAGGAGGAGAAGGGGACGACAGAGGATGAGATGGTTGGATGGCATCACTGACTCAATGGGCATGATTTTGAGTAAACTCTGGGGGTTGGTGATGGAGAGGGAGGCCTGGCGTGCTACAGTCCATGGGGTCACTAAAAGTCAGACACAACTGAGCGACTGAACTGAACTGAACAACAAATGACTAGTAAGGAGAAAAGATTTTCAGAAGGCTAGTGAAAGCATAGGCTAACAAATGGTGTCTAGGCAAAACAAGCAGGATTACTGAAACAATATAGGAAAAGGCAGATATAAGATACTGAGTTGGAAAGATGTAAAGAAAAACTATTATCTTTCAAGAGTTTTCCTAAAGCTCATACTATAGTGAGAAATTTAGTTTTCCCACAAAACTACTATTAATTTCAGTGTCACATATTAGTGTCATGTTTCTCAGTTCTTAATATGTTATTTTTTCTGTATTCACTGTCATTAATTATGGTTCAGTATGTCAGAAAACTTTGCCTATTATTAACACAAAAAAACACAAATATCTGAGATACTAAATGTATATAGATCAGTCAGTAGGAATCATATTTAAGCATCAAAATAATATTTAAAGTTCTTCAGTATAAAGATGATATAATCATTATTTTCAAAGAGCTTTTATTTACCAACCTCTTATTATAATCATGGTATTCTACTCCCCTGAATTATATAGATTCTATAGACACATCTATAGATGTGTGCATTGCTTAAATCCAAGCTGTTTCACATAAGTTATAGAGCTCTGCCTATTTCTCCAACTTTATCTAATATTAGTTTTCCCTTCTCGGTATTTGTCTATATCTAATTCACCATTTATTGTACACATTCACCTTGTTTAAGTCTGTCTCTCAAAAAACAATGTAAGGTCCATGAGGAAAGAAAGTATTTTTATTTATTAATATTTTCCCTATTTTGTCCATTGCCATATCTCTTAGTGCCTAGAAGACTGGCACATAATAGATGTGTACAAATTTTTGTTAAATGAATAAATGAACCCTGATTAAAACAGGAGTTTGTAAGAGCTCTGTCTATAAGTAAGAACTCCTCAGACAAATGGGAATCTGGGATATCTGACCCAGATAGATTTGAAAAATCAATAATTAAATTAACATCAAAAGAAGGAACAGTATCTTCTATGATTCATGGATAGTTAAATGACCACCTGAGTTATTCTGAAATGAGGTGTCTCTGAAAGTAAGGCTTTGATGGACTGAGTCATAGGGACAATAGACCATTTTGAAGGGCAGGAGGAATATAAGGACAATGAGGTGAGCTGGCTGCTTTGAACTGCATTGAAGAGTTAAAAGAAATAAAATGACTAGCATAAGGTTTTAAGATGTAGGTCAAAGCTCAGAGAACCCAGAAGCTGCTGCGGCTGCTCAGAAGAGCCTCTTATTGAGGTCCCAAGACAAAACAGAAAAAAAGAGAAAGAGCCTGATCTAGGAGAGGTCACTGAATTACAATGTATGATGAATTCAGAGCCTTACCAGATATCTTATTCGGAAAACTTGGAACTACTTTGAAAATAAAAAGGCACCCCCAAGAATTAGAAAAAGTAAATTTAGAAAATACTCTTATCCCCCAAACTCCAATGAGCTGCCACACTTTACTGATAAGTTACATCTCATTTGTCTTGGTGACCACGCATGACTTCACTTAGAGCAGTTACCTTGCAAAACAAAGCCTATGTTCCCTCCTCTTGAATCTGTGGAGGCCTTTGACTGTTCTGACCAACCTGCGTTGTACAGTGAAGTTACAATTTGTGACTTTTGAGTCTAGGTCCTAAGAGGCAATGCGGTTTCCAGCTAGCTCACTGGAACACTTGCTCTTAGGTCCTGGAGCCACTGCATAAAAACTCACTACGCTGAGACCACTGTGCCATAGAGCTCATATGGAGGTTCTTATACGTAAAGTCCCAATTAAACCTGTCTGTCTTTCAGTCATTCCAGCCTAGGTGCCAGACACAAGAGCAAAGAAGTCATCTCACAAGTAGACCTTTCAATCCCCAGATATTTGAGTCACCACCTGAAGACCATAGGCTAAAGTTGGCCCATACCATCTTATGGTAAAGGATAATTTTCAGAAATCTTGTGAGCTTGTGGTTAAACACAGTTAAGTAAAGCTTAAATTATGTAAGCTTATGACTCAATGGACATGAGTCTGAGCAAACTCCAGGAGATAGTGAAGGACAGGAAGGCCTGGCGTGCTGCAGTTCATGGGGTCGTAAAGAATCAGGCATGACTTAGAGCCTGAACAACAACAAATAATTAAATATTTTTAAAAAATAGTAACCATTCAAAATATATCACTTCCTAATTATCTTATTATATTTTACTATTACCAATGTCCACGGCGTTGTTTACTTCAATTTATTTGAATAATAGAAATACTATATAATGGTTCACTACTGTGCATTTTTTCCCAACTCTGCATTCGGTGACAGCATGTTGGTAGTTTGAAATCAGCAACAATGGGAGTATTTTCACCATGGAAAATGAGTAACACTATATATTTTTTTCTTTTTCAGATTAAAAAAAATAAATTGTTTACCAGTCACTGCATGTGCACTCAATCGTGTCCAACTCCTAACAATCCCATGGGCTGTAGCCTGCCAGGCTTCTCTATCCATGGGGTTTCCTAGGTATGAATACCGGAGTGGGTTGTCATTTCCTTCTCCAGGGCATCTTTCAGATTCAGGGACTGAAACTGTGTCTCCTGCATCTCTCGCATCAGCTGGCAGATTCTCCACCACTGAGCCACCTGGGAAGCCCACTAGACCTCAAGTCATCCCAGCTGAGAGCCCAAAACTTACGGAGCAGAAAAGGGCTGTCGTACCCGTGCCCTTTCTGAATCTCTGACCCATAGAACTGTGAGTGTAGCAAAATATTGCTTGTGTCATTACATTTTGGGATGGTCTGTTTTGAAGCAATAGATAATCAGGAAATCTTCCCTAAGGAAAAGAGAATGCAAACATTTCTTTGGATATTAGCTCTAAGCTAAAACTACATTTTTGGTGCTCACTGGTGTACAGCTTTTCAATAATCTGGTAGACATAATGATTCATCCTGTGGATAAACTGGCCTATTTATTTGACCACCACAGCATTTTCTCAGTGGGCATAAAATAGTGACCATGGTTTCAGGGATAGGACTTATTCACTGGCCTGACAAAATGGGGTTCTCATCATCAAGGTTGATAGGATACTACCCAAGACCAATAGCCAAGTTATTTGCTGTAGCCATCAACCTTGAACTTCTGAATACAATATAATTGGAAACCAACTATTTATCTTGAAGCAAGCAGATTAAGTCAAATCCTCCCATCAAAAAAGCAGCCGTTTTTTGTTACTGTAATAAACCCTTTTTCTGAATATAGATTTGCCTTCTCTAATGGCTATGCTTCTACCAGTAACACCATCTTATTAGATTTTTGCTAACAATCCTGTTATCATACACAACACTACTTTAACACTACCTCCTTAAAAAAAAAAAAAAAAAAAAACAGTGAAAGAGCTAATGCAATGGCCTGATGCTCTCAGCCCTGGTTTTACCATGCCATCACATCTTCAGAAGCTGCTAATCCTAAAGAATGGTTAAGTCATCCAAGGAAGAAACTATGTTGATTTAAGCTGAGAGACAACACGTTGCTAGGCTGGGATGCTCCCTTTCTGTAAGTATACACTCAGAATTAGTGATGAAAGCAAGGTTCAATTTTTCTCAGGATATGTATGGGTCTATATACACAGGTCCAGGAATCAAGGTTTAGAATTGGAATTTATATTTGCTAATAGGGCTTTGTGACCAGTTGGAGAAAACAAGATCTTTCTACTTTATGGTATCATATACGTAGCATATATTAAATTATTTTCCCATTTTCTTGTTATGTTTTTACTTTTTATTCTATTTTACATTCATCAAAAAAGCAGGAGAGTTCCAGAAAAACATCTATTTCTGCTTTATTGACTATGCCAAAGCCTTTGACTGTGTGGATCATAATAAACTGTGGAAAATTCTGAAAGAGATGGGAATACCAGACCACCTGACCCACCTCTTGAGAAATCTGTATGCAGGTCAGGAAGCAACAGTTAGACTGGACATGGAACAGCAGACGGGTTCCAAATAGGCAAAGGAGTATGTCAAGGCTGTTTATTGTTACCCTGCTTATTTAACTTATATGCAGAGTACATCATGAGAAACGCTGGGCTGGATGAAGCATAAGCTGGAATCAAGATTGCCGGGAGAAATATCAATAACCTCAGATATGCAGATGACACCACCCTTACGGCAGAAAGCAAAGAAGAACTAAAGGGCCTCTTGATGAAAGTGAAAGAGAAAAGTGAAAAAGTTGGCTTAAAGCTCAACATTCAGAAAACGAAGATCATGGCATCCGGTCCCACCACTTCATGGGAAATAGATGGGGAAACAGTGTCAGACTTTATTTCTTGGGCTCCAAAATCACTGCAGATGGTGACTGCAGCCATGAAATTAAAAGACGCTTACTCCTTGGAAGGAAAGTTATGACCAACCTAGACAGCATATTAAAAAGCAGAGACATTACTTTGCCAACAAAGGCCCATCTAGTCAAAGCTATCATTTTTCCAATGGTCATGTATGGATGTGAGAGTTGGACTATAAAGAAAGCTGAGTGCCGAAGAATTGATGCTTTTGAACTGTGGTGTCAGAGAAGACTCTTGAGAGTCTCTTGGACTGCAAGGAGATCCAATCAGTCCATCCTAAAGGAAATCAGTCCTGAATATTCATTAGAAGGACTGATTTTGAAGCTGAAACTCTAATACTTTGGCCACCTGATGCAAAGAACTGACTCATTAGAAAAGACCCTGATGCTGGGAATGATTGAAGGTGAGAGGAGAAGGGGACGACAGAGGATGAGATGGTTGGAGGGCATCATCGACTCAATGGATATGAGTTTGAGTAAACTCCAGGAGTTGGTGATGGACAGGGAAGCCTGGTGTGCTGCAGTCCATGGGGTCACAAAGAGTTGGACATAACTGAGCGACTGAACTGAACTGAACTGATGTTGATTCTGATGAATACCTATGTAGTCCATAGGTTACAAAATATTAGGATAATATTGATATTTAATGAGAGCATAACTGTGCACTGAAGAACCATATGCACGTGGCTGAATACAGTATTGAGATATTATTAATCTTTTTTTGTGAATAGGAGATTTTATTTTTGTCTAAGAAGTCTATTTGTATTGTTGGGTAGATACATATCAGTATTGCTGCTTTTTGGAATTTTAATATGAAAACAAGTATGATAAAATCTGGGTGGTAATGCAGGCTAACATCTCAGGTTGCCCCCAATCTTTTGAATGTATCTTCCATGTTTGATAGGCCCCCACATTCTGAATGCCATCATTCCAATGGACACTCCAAAAAACACTTCTCAGGCATGTTCACCACCAGGTGGCAGACGTGTGACTTAATAGCCGGCCCCCTGCACAGGAGAGATTCTGAGGGGAGTCAGGTGAGGACAGGAGCTGGGCAGGGGGCATCCCTCTTGCTGGTACAGGTATTAGCAGAGGCTGCGTGTCTCTGGGACATCGGATGGAAGAAAAACACAAAGCTAAGAAATGCTGTCCTAGAAATCATGCACGTAAGCTCAGTTTAGACATTTCTCATAGGCTTTAATTAAAGCCTTCTTGATTAAAACGGCAGACTGTACTGTTTTGTGCAATTGGGAACTCTCGTCCATGTAATAACAAAAACAGTTGTGTTTTTAGTGATATAAACCAGACTCTTTAAAGAGTTTGACAGTTTAAATATTCTGAACACTCTTTGATGCCTAGAAAAATATTCTCTATAATAGAGGCTTAATAGTTGTTGAACTGAAGTAATAATGCTTGTAAATTATCTATCTTGGAGAACGTGGCCAGAAAATGTTCTAATCTAGAAGGTATCTATGGCTTTTAAGCTTTAAATGAAAACCTATTACAAATAAAAAGGAACTTACCTAAGATGCCACTAACAGTCTACTAATTTGTACACCTTTGCTAGAAACAAAACTTTGATGTTTAATGAATCTTGCAGAAGGCACCCTTTGGTATACACTCAAAGGACTGGAGGGACGATGTGAGTGGCCATTAATTTATGTTGGAATTCACTTTAAATGACCACAGCCTGGATATTTATACACATAAACATATCAAATCCTATATCCATAGACACATATTGCCTCACTGAGAATTTTTAAACTAAATTTCTAAAACTATAAGTCTTTCTACAACATCACCTTGTGTGCAATTATCTTCAATCACATACAATATTCAAGTAGAAATGTATTCTGCCCTGTAAACTAATTTGGCCTCTGTAATACGGTCAAATAACACAATAGCAGCATCGGAAAATGAAAACAGTCAAATTGCTTTCTTAATCAGTCCACTTAGTATCCTTTACTCTCAAACATGGCTTAGGTACCCTACAGGATCTTGTTTTCTTTTCACATTAAGAAAAGAGTTCCTTGGAGAAGGAAATGGCAACCCACTCCAGTATTCTTGCCTGGGAAATCCCATGAACAGAGGAGTCCGGTGGGCTATGATCCATAAGGTTGCAAAAGGGCTGGACATGACCCATCGTTTGACAATGGGTTTTATGCACGTTTGAGTCCCACACTGAATAGCTGTAGGGAGAACATGTGTTGTACCTTACTCACTCTTGTGTTTGTCATAACCTATTGTAGCACTTGATAAAAAATATACATGAACCCAAACACACACATATTTTATCTGCTTTTAACTACCAGGGTCTTCCTTTTCTCAGCTGGATTATACTTTCTACTCCTCAAGGAAACAACTTTAGAGGGATTTTAACTTGTACAGACAGGCTGATCAAGAATGGGAAGCTTTTCTTTAGTGTCTGATTTTATTTGAACATTCATTTAAAATAATTCTTTTGGCTCAAAACAAAAGTAAGGGCATAGTAAGGAATGTTTCAAACTCAGTCTTTAATTTAAACTAAGGATCATTGTTAATAAGTCATCTCTGAGCTCTTCAGGTACCAGAGCAGTTGAAACAACAAACAGCAAGAGTGAAACAACAACAAAACTTTTCTACTCTTATATTAAGAAATAGTAACTATATAAATATTTATATTTTTCCCTCACCCTTTAATTCGAATAATTCTGCAAAAATATGGTAATTTTCAGCAGTTGATTTCAGTATGTTGAAAAATGGCAGGAATGCTGTTTTCTACAAATACAACTTGCATGGGTATGGTTAGAGAAGTTTTAGGAATAACAAATTTTGTTTCATTATTTTTTTCTACATTCTTTTTAGTGTGGAAATATTAAACAATAAAGATTTTTGAATGTTTCTGTAAATATGCACTACAATTTTTGAAGTTTTTATTTTTGTACAATCATGAATAAGATTAACATGACTTTATTTGGATTTTCTCAATTTAATTACTTGAGGCAGTTGGGTTTAGGAGCAACTCTAGTGATTACTTTGATTTTTTTTTTTTTGTACACTTTTATTTTGGGGGCAAGGATCAGGTTTATCTGTAGTGACAAAATGATAAATGGCCACAGCTTTACCTGTGACATCAGAATAAATACCTAGCACATTACTTTCCACACAGCTGATAGAAAATAGATTACTAAACAGATTGGGGCTGAATTACAAGAAGTTGAACAAACTCTGCTCCTTCCTAGAGATAATCCCTTAGGTCACACATTACTTGTGAGTAACAGGAATATGCTTTTTAAAATATACAGCCATTGATGAAGCCACAGAGCGCACTCTCTGGGTGTGTCACTTACAAGCTGTGTGTCTTGGGGCAAGTTGCTGTGTTAGTTTTCTCATCAGTTAAATGGGGACAATAGGATTGCTGTGAGGATAATGTGAGTGAAACACGTAAAACAGAGAGAGAGACATTTCACCTTTAATCAATATGTCACTATATGATTACCATTATTATTGTGCGATACACAAGATAAAATTTATTCATTCATCTTCCTCTGAAAATTCTATTTTCTATTTGAGAACAGATATAATTCACTCAAATATCCTACCTCTTGATCTATTGTTTTTGCTGATACTCAAAATGAACAACAAAACCTCCATCCACTTATGAGTTCTCTTTATGAACTGTGTTTTCTGTGTTATCTATTTTAGTTTGTAAGCATATGTTAACCTCTCAATGTTAAAAGAGAGAGTCACAAGCTTATCATGACCCTAGAAGTTGAGACACTCAATTCTACTCAAACTTTCCCACAATCTAATAAAAAATTCTTTTTGGGTGTGAGATCACATTACTTTGTTGCTTTCTCTCCATGACCAGTAAGTGGGTGTTTATAGCAAGAAGAAAAATACACCACACAGAAGGAGAAACTATTATGTAAATCCATTTAAAAATCTTATATTTAGCAACATTTAATAGGGTATTGAAACTCCAGTACTTTGGCCACCTGATGCGAAGAGCTGACTCATTGGAAAAGACTCTGATGCTGGGAGGGATTGGGGGCAGGAGGAGAAGGGGACGACAGAGGATGAGATGGCTGGATGGCATCACTGACTCGATGGATGTGAGTTTGAGTGAACTCCAGGAGCTGGTGATGGACAGGGAGGCCTGGCGTGCTGCGATTCATGGGGTCACAAAGAGTCAGACATGACTGAGTGACTGAACTGAACTGAACAGAATAGGGCATTATAGGGGAAGAGTAAAGATTTTCTGATTTTCAGACCTCGATATTTCTGAGGTGGTGGGGGAGGTGATTATGTAACTAAGTTGTTACATATAAATCAATGGTTTGCACAAGGAAGGCTTCATAAATCTATTTCCCTTGATGTAATCAACAACAAAAATCCTCCACATCATTTAGAAAGGTAGAAAAAATGTTTTCTAGCTTTATTCATGTTTTGTCTTACAATATTCAGCTGTCATTTTTATGTTACTAAGACCAAGCATACAATGAGTACATAATTAACATACCTTACTCTCTCAGTATTAATCTGCCAGAACTCTTAACACTTCAAATATTTTCACTTACTTCATATTGAAATTGAACTACAGTCACACCAAAGTGGTTTTACTTTACATTATTTTACTAGAAAAACTTCTCTCATTGATAAGTAATATGACAGTTTACACAGTCTGAAATTTAGTAAATTTTTCTTCTGAACTAGAAAATAAGGTACCTCTGATGATAGCAAGTCATGTGATTAAACAAATACATGGGTTTTCAAGAGCAGACTACTGTAATTTCCATCAGGTTCATGAAATAAAAATATCATAACTGGAAGTCTCCTTCATGAGCTTCTAAAATAGAAAAGGTATGCCTCTTTTAATTAGGAGAGTCCTCTTTCAGTGATTTACATTTTTAACATCTTTTTAAAAAATCATTGTTTTTCTGAGGGTGAGGTGAGGATGAATGTCAGGCCATTCCCTCATAGTACCCAGAAGGCAAAATCATGCTCCCCTTTCAAACCTGTGACCCTACCATCTTACCCACTCCCAGTGTCTAAAGCATGACCCACCTACTCCATTGCAAAACAGTCTGGAACTCACAATGGAAATGCCACTTTTCCTTTTAAAGTAAAAAAAAAAAGGTCAGAAGAAACACTAACATTTTTTAAGGCAACACCATGATTCAGTAGGCAAGGCTATAATTTAGGTTTCTGGTCTTCCTGTTCTGAGTTTTGTAGTATATTCTCTTTTACTCTAAGTAACAGACAATAAGTTGGTGTCTGCTTGAAGTCTTCCTGAAGTTTTTAAAGGCTTCTATTTTTATGAATGTATTAGAGATAAGACACTGAACTATGGAATTACTTCCAAGCAGAGGCAGTTTTATACTTACTCTTGTGTTGTTTCTTTCAGCTTTAAGTTCAGAAATTTCTTCTTCCTTTTCCAAAAGTTGTTCCCTGCAAGCATTTAATTCTTTTGTCAGAGCAGCAAATTCCTGAAAGGGGAATAAAAAAATTTTTTGAAGACATATACCAGATTTTTAAAAAATGTATTCTAGCAGGAAGGAAAAAAAAACCATCAAAATATAAACTTTTGAGTGTAAAGAATAGAAAGAAATGGCCTAGTTGACTATACCTTGCTGTTATGTATACATACATTGCTGTCATTAAATCAACCTCATTCCAACCTTCAACAAATGCTAGTCCATGATACTTAACATACACATAATATTATAATACACTGTTCAGATGAGAGTATAAAATATATTTCAGAATGTATCAGATATAGCATATTGAATTTAACATTAGTATGATAACATATTGATAATATGGAATAATTTAAACTTTGCTAATTTTGTGAACAACTCTGAAGATCTTACACTCTCACTCCGTATCACAAAGTTTAGACTGGGTGTACTACATCATAAGGAAAAAACAGCTACCATCAACACCAAGCTAAAATTCTTAAATACACTACTTAGAGATTAAGAAGTGTACTTATTAAATAGGATGAAGAAAGAGAATACACCTGTGTCCTACAAAATAATAAATATAATATATTTATAATATATAATTATATATATAATATAATAATAAAATGCATCTAATACTTGATATCATTATCTGAGAGTCTCCTATTAATTTATGTATTGCTCAGTTTTTCATTCTGAAAGGTAAGCTTCATGTGAAGTGGGACTTTACTGACTTAACTGACTTCACTGCTAAAGTCCTAGTGTCTAAGACATAGTGGGTGCTCAACTAGTATTTATTTTCAATAAAAGAACACAGGTAATATATTCTGGAGGACTTCCCAGGTGACTGACTCAGTGGTAAAGAATCTGCCTGCCAAGCAGGAGATGGGGGTTCAATCCCTGGATCAGGAACATGCCCGGGAGAAGGAAATGGCAACCCAAGCCAGTATTCTTGCCTGGGGAATCCCTAGACAGAGGAGTCTGGCAGGGTACAGTCCACAGGGTCACAAAAGAGTTGGACACGCCTTAGCAAGTAAACAACAACATATTCTGGAGTAATCCTTTCTCCATTACAAATGACACTTTGGAGTAATTGTCAATGGCTTCCTTCCCCAAAATGGGATCAGAGATTAAATAATGTGAGTATTTCTACCATTAGGTAGTGTGTTTAGACACAATAAAGAATGCTTAAAAAGAAGGCAGAAACACCTATTGAACTATTCTGTTACTCCAATTTACAAATAAATATTTTTAAGTAATTTTAACATATCCATATTATTATAAAATTCTTCACAGTGGTTCTTTAATAAAATTGATGGCTGTCAAATGTGTTAAGTATTTGGGAAAATTTGGGACTAGACTGGGAAAGAACTGTCAGAATATCAAAAAGAAAAAGCAAAAATGGAGAGATAGGTTTGGTTGACCTAACCCTCACAAAGGCAAATTTAGTAAAAAGTAAATGAATATGATGATTATGCAAAGCTGGGAAAGGTTTAGGGTTTATATTTTTGCCCGCTTCAACCACTTATTTTGCTGGTTCTCTGAGTGGCTTCAAACCAACTGGATACTTCAAAAACCTCGGAGCAGACATTTAGAGTTTAGAATCAAGATGAAAGAGTTCATTGTTTCATTTGGCTGGCATTACAGATAAATGTTTTCTCCTCTGATTGCTGCCTGCTTAAATGTTCATATTCTGAGTATATTATTCAAGTGGAGAATGGAAATAAGCAACAAGTAGAAAAAAAAAAAACAACACTTGTATAGAAAACAAAATTTTCTTCATATAAACTGCATAGTTTTGATGGAGAAAAGAAGAGAGTAAGAAAGAACCTGCACTGCTTTTTAAAATTAATCCTATATTCACGAATAGGGCTTCCCAGATGGCACTAATGGTAAAGAACTCGCTGGCCAATACAGGAGAGAGAAGAGACGTGAGTTCAATCCCTGGGTCAGGAAGATTCCCTTGAGGAGGGCAAGGCAACCCACTCCAGTATTCTTGTCTGGAGAATCCCATGGACAGAGAAGCCTGGAGGGCTGTAGTCCAGAGGGTTGCAAAGAGTCAGACATGACTGAAGGGACTTAGCATGAACACATGCAAACTTACACGAATATCATAAGACAAAATATTAATCAAATCTGTAAATGTAGTATCATACCATTTTTTAAAGTGAAACATATCTGGATTATCTTTTTAGAGGTTTAACTTACTATCTTCAGAAAGAAAAAAGGTCAGAAGAAAATAATTTATAATTTTAACATTTCTTATCTCCAGATGGTAAAATTATAAGTGAATTTTGTTTTTTTGGCTTTATGCTATGTATTTTGCTATCAAAACTCTCTAGAATAAATATGCTTTTATGCCTAGTGAATAAAAGAAAATGCGAATCTATAAATTCACTGAAACAGTCATGTGTTCATAACCAATGACAGATATTAGTCAAGATGTTACTAGTGACAGACGACTTTGCATTTTTAGTTTACTATCATGGCGCTGACTCTGAACAAGCTATTTAGTGACTCCATGTATTAAGATTAATCTTACATTTATTAACTTTCTCTCAAATTCCAGGCACTATTTTCACATTCATTATCCTATTTTACTCTCTCAGTAACTAGTGGGGGAGTCTCATTTCCATTTCATGGCTGAGGAAACTGAATTACCAAGATAAAAGTTCAAGTTCACAAAGCTCATAACCCATAGTGAGGTATATTGTGAATACAGCTCTCCAGACTGGACTTCCAGGGCTTTCCCACTATACCATTTTGACCTGGCATGTATGTATGGTTCAGAGTTGGAGGACATTCAGCAATCTTCTTCTTTATCTGGAGATTTACATAACCATTACTTATAATTACCTGATATGATCCTTCTTAATTAGTCCAAAGGGAGTGTGGGGATCTAGGAAGTGGCATATTTCTTCCATGCAGGGTTACAAGTGTGAGACAAGGACATCCTGAAAATCTAGGACTGAAGTAGATGCAGCTGTCTTGTATGGAGTTAATCATCAAATGTTTTTACACTTTTTCTCTGACACTTCTCTATTCTGTACCAACTTCTCCATCCATACTGTCACATGAACTGAGTTTTTTAAATCAACTTTTCCTAGATAACATTAATAATAATAATAGAAGAGGTAATTAACATTGAGTGAGCCCTTACCATACACCAGGTACTCTGCCAAGCAATTTATATTGATTATCTCATTAATCCTAATGAAATTCTGTAAGGTGATACTAAAATCTCGCTAAACAAAGCTAAACGCTTACCATACAATTCAGCAAATCTCACTCCATGGTATCTCATGCCAAAGAAATCACACTCCAATGAAGTTGAAAACTATGTCCACACAAAACCCTGCATACACCATTTATAGCAGTTCCATGCATAATCGCTAAGACTTGGAAGCAATCAAGATGCCTTTCAGTAGGTGAAGGGATAAATAAACAGTAGCACCCTTAGACAAGGGAGTACTGCTGCTGCTGCTGCTAAGTTGCTTCAGTCGTGTCCGACCCTGTGCGACCCCATAGACAGCAGCCCACCAGGCTCCCCCGTCCCTGGGATTCTCCAGGCAAGAACACTGGAGTGGGTTGCCATTTCCTTCTCCAATGCATGAAAGTGAAAAGTCAAAGTGAAGTCACTCAGTCGTGTCCGACTCTTAGCGACCCCATGGACTGCAGCCCACCAGGCTCCTCCATCCATGGGATTTTCCAGGCAAGAGCACTGGAGTGGGGTGCCATTGCCTTCTCTGAAGGGAGTATTATCTAGTGCTAAAAAGAAATGAGCTATCAAACCAGGAAAAAACATGGAGAGACCTTCAATGTATATTAGTAAATCAAAGAAGCCAATCTGAAATTGCTACTATTGTATGATTCCAACCATATAACATTCTTAAAAAAATAAAATTTGGGGACTGGTAAAAAGATGAATGGTTGCCACAGGGGTTGCAGGTGTGGAAGGGATGAACAGACAGAGGACAGAGGATTTTTAGGGAAATGAAAAAGCTTTGTGTGGTATTTGATGACTTATACATGTAATTAACAGAGAAGGCAGTGGCACCCCACTCCAGTACTCTTGCCTGGAAAATCCCATGGATGAAGGAGCCTGGTGGGCCACAGTCCATGGGGTCGCTAAGAGTCGGACACGACTGAGCGACTTTACTTTGACTTTTCACTTTCATGCATTGGAGAAGGAAATGGCAACCCACTCCAGTGTTCTTGCCTGGAGAATCCCAGGGACGGGGGAGCCTGGTGGGCTGCCGTCTACGGGGTCACACAGAGTCGGACACGACTGAAGCAACTTAGCAGCAGCGACATGTAATTAAACATTTGTCCAAACCTCTAAACATACAACATCCAAACTATGGACCAGTAGTAATAAAGATGTGTCAATGTCGTTTCATCAATTGTAGCAGATGTACCACTCTGATGTGTGATGTAATTAATGGTGGAGATCACTCATATGTGGGGGTAGAGGGTACATGGGAAACCTCTGCACCTTCCTTTAAATTGTGCTATGATCCTAAACTACTCTATGAATATAAAATCTTAAAAAAAAAAACAACAACACTGAGGCCTAGATAAGTGAATAAAATTTGCAAAGTTGGACACTTAGTCATGGTATAGCTGGGTTCTGAAATCAGACAAGCTGGTTCACACTGGATGACTACAGTAGACTATTTTTCTATTTTCCCCTCTCCTGACCACATTCTTTCCCCTTCTAATTTGCCCTTTCTTAGTCTTTGAAAAGTTATACTTTCCTCAAGCTCACAAAAATTTTCAGAGCTTTCTACTTTTAAGCACATCAAATTTAAATATATTTTTAACTTTTAAAATCCAAACCATCCAAAACACGACCTTTCTCAATTAATTAGCTTTCTTTTTCATCAAAAAACAGAAACTACCATTTTGAGCAAGAGCCACTTCATGCTGAACCTAGTATTTTATATGAATTACTTCATTTCTTTCCTATTTTTCAGATGAGAATATTGAAGCTTAGCATGGATGAATAATTTGCTCAAGGTCACACAGCTAAAAATAATTCACCTTGATTACAAAATTCTAATTTCTGCAACACTGCTTCTTCCTCACTGAAAATGGAAAATCATCAAATTTTTCAATAGTAACAATTGATATAAACATATAATCCCTCTAACTCTCCATCCACACATATAGCATTGTGCACCTAGACAAGAGAGTTCCAGAAAAGCATCTATTTCTGCTTTATTGACTATGCCAAAGCCTTTGACTGTGTGGATCACAATAAACTGTGGAAAATTCTGAAGGAGATGGGCATACCAGACCACCTGACCTGCCTCTTGAGAAACCTGTATGCAGGTCAGGAAGCAACAGTTAGAACTGGACATGGAACAACAGACTGGTTCCAAATAGAAAAAGGAGTACGTCAAGGCTGTATATTGTCACCCTGCTTATTTAACTTCTATGCAGAGTACTTCATGAGAAACGCTGGGCTGGAAGAAGCACAAGCTGGAATCAAGATTTCCGGGAGAAATATCAATAACCTCAGATATACAGATGACACCACCCTTATGGCAGAAAGTGAAGAGGAACTAAAAAGCCTCTTCATGAAAGTGAAAGTGGAGAGTGAAAAAGTTGGCTTAAAGCTCAACATTCAGAAAATTAAGATCATGGTGTCTGGTCCCATGACTTCGTGGGAAATAGATGGGGAAACAGTGGAAACAGTGTCATACTTTATTTTGGGGGGGCTCCAAAATCACTGCAGATGGTGACTGCAGGCATGAAATTAAAAGATGCCTACTCCTTGGAAGGACAGTTATGACCAACCTAGATAGCATATTGAAAAGCAGAGACATTACTTTGCCAACAAAGGTCCGTCTAGTCAAGGCTATGGTTTTTCCAGTGGTCATGTATGGATGTGAGAGTTGGACTGTGAAGAAAACTGAGAGGTGAAGAATTGATGCTTTTGAACTGTGGTGTTGGAGAAGACTCTTGAGAGTTCCTTGGACTGCAAGGAGAGCCAACCTGTCAATCCTAAAGGAAATCAGTCTTGAATATTCATTGGAAGGACTGATACTGAAGCTGAAACTCTAATACTTTGGCCACCTGATGTGAAAAGCTGACTCATTTGAAAAGACCCTGATGCTGGGAAAGAATGAAGGCAGGAGAAGAAGGAGAGGACAGAGGATGAGATGGTTGGATGGGATCACTGAGTCAATGGACATGAGTTTGAGCAAGCTGCGGGAGTTGCTGATGGACAGTGAAGCCTGTCCCATGCTGCAGTCCATGGGGTCGCAAAGAGTTGGACATGACTGAGCGACTGAACTGAGCTACACATACCAGACCCTGTGTTAGGGGCTGAAGATGTGGAAATAACTTAGGCATAGTTGTTGCACTTGCCCTCATAGATCTTTTGGAATTCACATTTCATTCATATCAGGAGCTTTCATCACTGATAAGCACTGAAAACCCATCTCCAAAGTGCCACACAGGAGGTAATACTGGTTTATGTGCTTAGAGGCATTGTTGACTAACAGGTTAACTCTTGCTCTAGTACCTTCCTCTTAGCAGGTTTATCTTCTACCTCTACCAAAGATTTATTCCTGTTTCTATCTCCATTTTTAGGTTTTCTCATCTCTCTTATTTTCTACTTCTTTCACATACTATTTCCTTTACCAAGAATGCTTTTCCCTATCCTTTCTGACTAACTGACATATGTGTAAAGTACCTGCTTGACTTGTTAATGATCTATTATAACTTGTTCAAGATCTAGCAATGCAGTTACTGTATTTTTCATAATAATTGAATTATTTGTGCATCTCCTCCAAATCAACAGCATGATCCTTTAAAACAGTGTTGTTACCTTGTTTATTTTTATAGCTTTAGAACTTAGCAGAGTTTTGGACAAATTGCAGATATTCTATAAATCCTTGTAAGTGAATAGTTCATTTCCTAAATGCTTGCTTTTAATACTAAAAACACTTTTTTAAAAAGTGTAAATAATTAAGAGTCATTTCTTTTTTCTGAGATTGTTAGAACTTGATCATTTATAACATGCCACCTGATGCGAAGAACTGACTCATTTGAAAAGACCCTGATTCTGGGAAAGATTGGAGGCAGGAGGAAAAGGAGATGACAGAGGATGAGATGGTTGGATGGCATCACTGACTCAATGGACATGAGTTTGAGTAGGCTGCAGGAGTTGGTGATGAACAGGGAGGTTTGGCGTGCTGCAGTCCATGGGGTCGCAGAGAGTTGGACATGACTGAGAGACTGAACTGAACTGAACATGCCCAATATTCTTTTTGCTTCATTTCTGTTGTTTTCTCCAATATCTGAAACTTTATTGTTCTGCTGTTCTATATTCTACATAGCAATGGTTTTACTGTCTGCTATATTTTATTGCATGTATATGAAGTAATACTATTGTTCCTATCAAATCACACATTCATATTTATCATTTGTTCATTGGACATGCTATTTCAGTCTTATTCCTTCTCAAAATAAAAATGCATATTTAACTCATATGTTACTTCTCTAATCTAGAGTTTCTTAAACTATATTCCATAGAACAGTATTTCCACAAGTTTCCTAGCCAAAAGAAAAGGCCAAATAGATTTGAGAAATGATTTATGGTATATATTTTGCTCTTGAAAATGTACTATAGACATCAGCACATAAGAGATTATGACGAAAGCTGGTTTTGTGGCCAAGAAATGGAAACCATCTAGATTTCTATCTATAGGAAAATGGATGAATCAAATATAGTAAATGTACATGTGTAAAAGGCAGAACAAGTTGGCTAGAGCTTTATATAATATCACGTGAAGGTTTCAAAAATACAATCTTGCATGAAAAGAGGTAAGTTATACAGAACATAATGTGTAACACAGAGCACTGTCAGAAGCTAAAGGCAGCGAAGGATAAATTTTAGATGAAAACTTCATTTCTGCCTCCCCATCTAAAGTCAAAGGAGAATGCTTTGAATCACTGAGACAGAATTAGTAGGTCAGTTGCCAATCAGAAACCATATTCAACAACTTTTCAGACTAGTCATTTTGTTCCCCAAACATAGCCTGCCAAAATTCTTACTTTTCCCAAGAACCAAAATGACTTCCCCCAGTCTGCACTTTTTTCTTGGAATTATTTTAAGAGCGGTCAGGACACAAAGTGCCACAGAAATGCCCCCAGACAGAAGGGAGTGTCCTGTTTCCTTTTTAGCATGTATTCATGCACACCACACACGCATATGTGTGTGTGTACACACACACACACACACACACACACACACACTTCACATGACCACTCCCTCTATGCTAGGGAGATGACAGTGAAAGAAGCAAGTTAAAGTCCCTACTCTCAAAATGTTTATACACTTTCAGGTACTTAGCACTCAAAATACTTTTATTCAGAGCAAATCATTTCTAGTTATGTCAATCCCCTCTTAATACGAATTCAACTCATGATATAGAGCATTAGTTCCTTTAGAAAGAGAGCAAAATAAAACACATTTCTTAAAAAAATTGAAGGTATAATTTCTTTTTGCCTTTTTCCCCTACTTTCCTTTTTTTAAATCAGATTATAGCTGATTTACAATATTGGGTTAGTTTCAGTTGTACAACAGAAGAAGGTATCACTTCTTAGAAATCAGCACAAGTTATCTAATTTCTGCACCCTCCTAATTCTAAGTTACAAGTTTCAGAAATTGCATGAAATTTAGTTTCTTTATTGTCGATTTTTAACACTAACTTCTTGGTATTACTTCTTTTCTCTCCTGCCCACCTCATCCTTTTTTTAAGCTATTGTTTCTTGAGCACTTATTAAAGGTTAGAGATAGTGTTAGGATCCTTACATTTGTTACATCATTTATTCATGATGACAGCTTTATTCTTTCTGGATGAGAAAACCTGAATGAAAGAGACTAAATAGCTCTAGCAAGGCTCATGCTGATACACAACAATATCCATGCTGGTATCAACATCCCTCAAGCTTGTCAGCTCCCCAGAGAGAGCTAGCCTGCCTTTGTATCTTAACAGTGGTTTTGCTGGTGCGTGCTGGCAAGTGAGCTAAGGAGGGTCATCAGGATATCATGCCTGAGCTGCTAATACTTCAATTAATATCCCTTAGGTTCGTGGGGTGTTCTCAGTTTAGTGCAGAGAAACTTCTCCTGTTTTGGTCCCTCCATGTATATTTTCAAAGGAAAAGATACATCAGCAAAGTGTAGATTGACTCAGATCCTGTGCCTACTTACCCTCTATAGAGGGAATCTGGTCAGGTGAAAAGTGTATAGATTCAGAGCTTCCTCAGGCCATCCTTCCTCTTCTCTTCTCCTTATGTCTCTTTCTACCTTGTGAATCACCACAGATTACAGGCTGCCAGCTTCACACAGATACAGAACAGTATACATGTTCATCTTCAAATGCATTTTTTGATAGCTAATATTAAAGATGGAAGGATGGAAAGAGACTACTGACTTCTTTGCCTCAGTTCAGGATGGTGTGCTTACTTGAGGAGATTTATTTGAAGAAAAAATGATATATTTTCTCACTAACTAAATGTCCAAAAGGTCTTGACTTAATAGATGAGTCCTCACCTCCTAAAAGCAGGTCAGGAGAAGCTTCATGACAGGAGGGGAATTCAGCCTTTTAATTTCATGTCATTGACACCTGGCAGCAGTCTCCAGAGTAATCTATGACAATCCGTTCATCATAATTACAATTTTAACACTCTTTATCTTTCAATTAAACCTGCATTCTGTGGGCCACTTAATTAATGAACTGACAATGGCCTTATTTCTGCAACCATATATGAGTAAGCACTGGCTGAAAAATCAGACAGAGAAGAAAAAACATAAAGGATGAGCTAAAATGCAGCTTTCCTACATACCACCAACACCCTCCCTAACCACAGAAAGCATTTTTAAAATTTATTCTCCAAGCATCTAACATTTGTGCAATTCAAAAATAGCTCTGAGGAAAGCATATGGCATGAAAGCATGCTGACTTGACCATCTAGCATTTAAATTAGACAAATTAACTACTTCAACATGTTTTTATAATGACTTCCTTAGGCTGTGCCCCCAACTTAGTATATTTTGGTTTCTCCTCTTTTGAAAATTGAAAATTCTTCAAGCAATTCTATTTGTAATACTTGGTGGAAAGCTCTGGATTTTAACCCTACATTTAGCTGGATATAACTTGTCATAAGTTTACAGGTATAAAGATATACATCTTCTCCACACCACACATCCTGGAATTAATAA
Source organism: Bos mutus (assembly GCF_027580195.1). Taxonomy (NCBI): domain Eukaryota; kingdom Metazoa; phylum Chordata; class Mammalia; order Artiodactyla; family Bovidae; genus Bos; species Bos mutus. The sequence continues at coordinate 61,378,593 of NC_091621.1, read as the reverse complement.
CGGAAGTATTACACTAGAGAGGTGAAAACAAATCAGCTAAAATAATTGATATAGTCCCTAAATGTTATATGTGTACAAATCTCAGAATATTAGTTGCTATAAATTCACAAGAGTCTTTATAAATTTAGTTTGGAAACAAACAAACAAAAAAACACATTTATTTCCTAGGAATCCCTCTCTCTTCTTCTCTACATATATTGTTTCCTATTTTATTATGTTATGTAATCAAATGTGGTGTTAATGACCTCTGGTCTTATAATTGCCTCCTAGACTTGCATGAGCCCAGGGAAAGCTGTCATCCAAAATTACTGTGAGAAACAGCCGCGTCTCACAGGCAGCCCTGGGCTAGACAGCTCGAAGGTAGAGTTGCCCGCGTAACTAATACAATTAGACAGGCACAACTGGACTTCCAGAGTCTTCACAGAAATTGTTGAGTAAGCCTGCTTAATTTAAAAGGAAAATTAGATTCAAACTTTATGCAAATACTATTTTGTATCCCTTTGATTTTTATGTATGCCTGTTTCAATAAGACACTGTTTTGTCTTTTTGCTAAAACTGCATAATAGAAGATTATGTTAATGTAAGAAGATTCTGTTAATAATGACCTGAGAGATGCAGGTGTCTTTAAAATCAAACATGCTTACAAATGACACTTCATGGTAGATGTGGACATGGGTACTGGGTGATTTTATTTTCAAAAATCTTCCAATCAAGGTAATTGTCATTATCCAAAAGTGGATGTTTGTTGAGTCAGATACAGTGCTGTCAGGCTGCTTCAGGCTCTCTGACCATCAAGTCATGTTCCTATCATGCCTCACTTACTCACTCCCACTGAAATGTGCCTATCTTATATATTACCCCTGCTGGTTTTGCAGACTTTAACTTGTCAGTATGTGTATAGAGCTGCCCCGGGTATTGGGTGCTCTTTAACAGCATCATTTGACATGATTCAGCTTTGTTGTTGAATTCTCAAGAGCAGGCAATGTATTTATTGGAAACAACCAAAAATGTCCTTCAATAGGTACAGAGATAAACCAACTTTTAAAAAGAGAAATGGCACATCCATACAATGGAATATTATTCAGTACTAAAGAGAAATGAACTACCAAACTATAAAAGGACATAGAGAAACCTGAAATGCACTTTACAAGTGAAATAAGCCATCTAAAAAGACTACATACTGTATTAGTTCAACTATGTGACATTCTGAAAAAATGAAAACTGTGGAGACAGACACTTTTATCACCAGTGGTTACCAGGGTTTGAACTGGAGTGGGCTGTGATGAATAGACAAAGCACAGAGGATTTTTAGGGCAGTGAAAAATCTCTGTTACGATACTGTGATGACTAATACATGTCTTTATACATTTTCAAAACCCCAGAATGTACAATATCAAAAGTAAACTATAAGGTAAGCTATAGACTTCTAAATGATAATGAGTCAAAGTATCATCTGGTGGTGGCTATATGAATAATAGGGAGGCTATCCACATCGGGGGACAGGAGTATAAGGCAAGTCTATGTACTTTCCTCTCAATTTTGTTATGAATTTAATATTGCTCTAAAAAATAAAGCCTTTTTTTTTTCTTTTATTTTGTATTTATTAACATATGGGATGATGGACATTTACTAAACTTATTGGGGGTAATCATTTCATGCCATATATAAATCAAATCATTATTCTATACATCTTTTTTTTTTTTTTTAGTATACATGTGTTCCCCATCCTGAACCTCCTCCCTCCTCCCTCCCCATACCATCCCTCTGGGTCGTCCCAGTGCACCAGCCCCAAGCATCCAGTATCGTGCGTTGAACCTGGACTGGCATCTCGTTTCATACATGATATTTTACGTAGTCTTAAGAATAAAAAAAATGAGACATTAGTGGAAATGTGAATAGCATAGGTCCTCGTTATAATAGATGTTCATAAGTGATATATACTAGTAGCTTTTGAGCTAAATGTAGTTATTTGACAGTTAATATTTTTCTTCCAAGAAAAAATTTTCCATGTTAGGATGGGACATTTCATTAGGTGCTTCAGGAAATTAAAGAAAATGCATGTTTTTTTTTTTTTTTCTTTGTGGTAACTGAAATTACATGAATCTCGTTAATTATCTATCTCCTCTTTTTGAGGAAGATCCTGATATCACTCCTAATAATAAATCAGGGAGAGGAAGATTGTTCTCAAGAGTAACTATAAAGAAGAGAGGGTTCCACTTTATCATTAGTGGACTAGAATGATAAAAAATTATCCAAAGCAATGTGACACAGTAAACTCAGCACATTTTTGAAAGAGAAAGTGCTTATTTTACCCCTCTGTTCCTTTGCAGTTGGTAAACTATTGCTGATCAATTAATGAGGTTATTATTATGCAACACACTGAGCAACACAGTATGTCCTCTTATTAAACTAAGCCGTAATGTTAACAGCTGTAAAGACAGAAACTACGAGGAAAGTCACTGAACATCACAAAATTGTTCTTTAAAGTTTCTTAGAAAATACGTCTCTGACCTTATCTGCTATTATTCTGTCCGCATTTTTTTTTTGATTGTATCTATTACCATTACCCTGGGGTTTACACAACTCTCAAGATATTGTCTGGTGTAAGAGGTGAAATGACAGAGTAAAACATATTTGAGGAGCTTTCAATGAATCCTTGTGTTGGCTTTGATAAGATCCTATTTCAGAGGAGTGTGGCTGCCTATAAGTCTGGCCAGAATCCAGGGCTATAATGTAAAACCTTTTATAGATTTCCTGACCCAAGAGATGAGGACGAACGATGTTTAATGAAGAGCTCTCCTCCTTGGGCTCGGTCTCTAAGCTTGAGCAGCTTCTCTGACTTCCTCATCCTGCCCTCTGCCTAGTATTACAAATTAGAACGAGAAAGACAAACCCAAAGGCCTAGAATCAAGATTAAAGTTACCCATTTCACAAATCCTTTCCCTTTAACCTCCTCCAGCTCCCAGTGTACTTTTTAGTCAAACAGAAAAAGCCCTTGGGCCTGATATTATTGCATCAGATGTATGGAAGTAGAGAGAGGGAGATCACCAGAGAGAAATCCTCACAGAGGAACCAAGGCTTCTAGTTCTATAACCCAGTTAATGATCTTGTCTTTGATTTAGACTCATCTTTATGGAAAGGGGGAAATAATATTTTATCTCCACCAATGTCCAAAATATATCTGCTTATTTGTGCTTGAAAAATCTGGACACTTATTAAAACTCAACATTCTGGATATATTAGTAAAATCACCTGGCCCAGCAAGCACTGTAGCTAAAGCATGTCAGGCTTAGTCACTGCCAGCCAAAAACCTTGTTGGCAGGAAAAGCCAATTTTCAACAGCTCTGACAGTGTAAAGCAGGAGGCATGTTTGACAAGATGCTGTGTATTAATTTAAAAGGCTTTAGCATCTGGTTAGGTAACACCTGCTGTGGCGAGCACCCCCAGGCACATAAAATAGCATTCAAGCTGAATATTTAAATCTCCCAACATAGCCCAACAAAGCTCTAACTCTAAATAAAACAAAACTAAATCATGTCTCTCTAGAAATCAACAAGAGTTATAATTATATAGCCAAAAATATTTGCTCTATGACATTGTTTGCATAGTGGTAAAGAATCTGCCTGCCATTGCAAGAGACGCAAGAGAGGTGGGTTTGATTCCTGGGTCGGGAAGATCCCTTGGAGTAGGAAATGGCAATCTACTCCAGTATTCTTGCCTGGAAAATTCCACAGACAGAGAAGCCTGGCAGGCCTCTGCCAGGACACATAAGAAGGACACATAAGAAGGACACAGACGAACGACTGAGCACGTGCACACACAAATTAAAATGCTGCAGGAGGTGTTATAGAAGTTATAAAATATATTAAAATGCACTGTTCTGTGTTGGAGAATTCTACTGTGTGCAGTGTTTATAAGAGGATCAAGGCCCAGAGAAAAACACTGTGTTCTATTATATTGTATTGATATATAACTAAAGCAGAAATTGTCACTGAAATGGGGGAGATGATGGCACCAAATAGCAAAGAAACACAGGCCATAGGAGAGGAAGAGCTGGCAGGGCCCTTCTAGGTACTCTGTCTTTGAAAGGGAGTCAAATCTCAAGGATTAGAGTCATCAGGGAGAGAGGAGAGAGATGTGGAGTTCCATCTAGAAGTCTAGAACTGGCAGGACACACTACACGACTTAGTACCATTAAAAGTTCAGTAACACACATATGCAGAGTACATCATGAGAAACGCTGGGCTGGAAGAAGCACAAGGTGGAATCGAGATTGCCGGGAGAAATATCAATAACCTCAGGTATGCAGATGACACCACCCTTATGGCAGAAAGTGAAGAGGAACTAAAAAGCCTCTTGATGAAAGTGAAAGAGGAGAGTGAAAAAGTTGGCTTAAAGCTCAACATTCAGAAAACCAAGATCATGGCATCCGGTCCCATCACTTCATGGCAAATAGACGGGGAAACAATGGAAACTGTGAGATACTTTATTTTGGGGGGCTCCAAAATCACTGCAGATGGTGACTGCAGCCATGAAATTAAAAGACGCTTGCTCCTTGGAAGGAAAGTTATGACCAACCTAGATCGCATATTAAAAAACAGAGACGTTACTTTGCCAACAAAGGTCCATCTAGTCAAAGCTAGGGTTTTTCCAGTAGTCACGTATGGATGTGAGAATTGGACTATAAAGAAAGCTGAGTGCCAAAGAATTGATGCTTTTGAACTGTGGTGTTGGAGAAGACTCTTGAGAGTCCCTTGAATTGCAATGAGATCCAACCAATCCATCCTAAAGGAAATCAGTCCTGAATATTCATTGGAAGGACTGATGCTGAAGCTGAAACTCTAATACTTTGGCCACCTGATGCAAAGAACAGACTCATTTGAAAAGACCCTGATGCTAGGAAAGATTGAAGGCAGGAGGAGAAGGGGATGACAGAGGATGAGATGGTTGGATGGCATCACTGAGTCAATGGACATGAGTCTGAGTAAACTCCAGGAGTTGATGATGGACAGGGAGGCCTGGCATGCTGCAGTTCATGGGGTTGCAAAGAGTCAGACATAACCAAGTGACTGAACTGAAATGAACATGTTCTGAGTCCATGGATACCAAGAAATATTCTTAGAATAATTGAATTTTTTGTGTAGTTTCCTACAGTGAAGAGATCTGTCAGCCCAGTTTGGATACCAGGTTATTTGACAATTCTTTCTCACTGTAAATGAATAAACTGATATTTTGAATATTCTTTTATTAACTCCACAAAATATTATTGACTGCCCAATATGTAGGGGATTCTGCAATTTTTTTCAGATGTTGCAATGTGAACAAGGGTGAAAAAGACACAATAAACCAAGGTAAGTGAAGCAATTACAATATAATATGAGAAACACTACGGTGGAGCTATAACCAGGGTATTCAGCGTGCACAGGCATGTTTCAACTAACCCCTGGAGTGGGTATGGGTATGGAGGGAGCATGTAACACAATATGTGAAAAATAAGTAAGAGTTAGCCAGGTAAAGTATCTGTTCAGTAAAAATTTTTCCAGATCAAAGAAGCAGCACAAACAACACCCCCCCATGCCAAAAAAACCCCTTAAAACATTCAAATTATAACACTTTTAAAAAAGCCACAAGGATAAATTAGAATCTTGGATTAGGCGATGGCTTCTTTGAGATGACACTGAAAGCTCAAGCAACACATGAAAAAATAGATAAATTGTACACCATCTGCTATGGCCTGAAATGTGTTCACCCAATTCACATGTTTAAGCCCCAACCCCCAGTGTGATGGTATTTGGAGATGGGGCCTTTGGGAGATGATTCAATTTAGATGAGGTCATGGCCGTGAGATTATTGGCCTTTGTAAGAAAGCAAAGAGGCAGTAAATCGAGATTTCTCTCTCTGCCATTTGAGGAAAAGTCAGAAAACAGCCATATGTAAGCCAGGAAGAGGATGTGGCCATGCTGTATCATGAACTCAGATTTTCAGTCCCTGGAACTGTGAAGAAATAAATGTTTAAGCCACCACGTCTATGGTATTTGGTTATGGCAGTCCAAATTGACTAATACACTATCAAAACTAATAAATTTTGCATTTCAAATGAAATCATCCGGAAAAGGCAACCCATACAATGAAAGATCATTTTTGAAAATCATGTACCTTATTATAAGTACTTGTTTCTAGAATGTATGAATAACTGTCACAATTCAAGAATAAACACACAAATAGCCCAATTTTAAAATGAGCAAAGAATCTGAATAGACAGTTCTCCAAAGATGTACAAATGGCCAATAAGCAAAAGAAAAGATGTTTAACATCATTAACCATCAGAGAAACGCAAATCAAAACCATAATGAGATACCACTTCACATGTTCTAGAATGGATATAATCACAAAGATAAGTGATAAATGTTAGCAAAGATGTTAGCAAAGAGAAACTTCATACACTGCTGATGGAAGTGTAAAATGGCACAGCTGCTTTGAAAATCAGTCAGGTCATATCTCAAATGGTAAAAGAGATATCATATGATCCAACAATTCCACTACTAGGAATATACCCAAGAAAATGGCAAACACACATCCACACAGAAACTTGAACATGAATGTTCACAGTAGCATTATTCATGATAGCTAAAAAATGGAAACAAACTAAGTGTTCAACAATTAAAGGACTGATGAAAAGGGTAGTATATACATAAAATGGAAATTATGCAGAAATAAAAGAAACAAAAGTCCTAATATTTACTATATCATTCATGAACCTTAAAAATCTTGTGCTAAGCTAATGAAGCCAGTCACAAAGGATGGTATATTTTATAATTCGATTCATATTAAATGTCCAGAAAAGACAAATATATAGAAACAGGAAATTGGTGCTTGCTAATACTAGGGGAGAAGGGGAAGTTGGAAGAGGTGATGTTTGGGGGTAATAAACTGTTCTAAAATTGACTGTGGTGATGAATGCACAGCACCATGATTCTACTGAAAGCCAATGGACTGCATTTTAAGTGGGTGAATTAGATGACATGTGAATGATGTTTCAATAAAACTGTTTGAAAAAGACAGTTCAGTGTGGATTCAGTGTAGTGGGGATGTGTGCTCAGTTGTGTCTGACTCTTTGCGACTCCGTGGACTGTAGCCCCCAGGCTCCTCTGTCTTTGGAATTTTCCAGGCAAGAATACTGGAGTGGGTTGCCATTTCCTTCTCCAGGGGATCTTCCCAACCCAGGGTTCGAATTTGTGTCTCCTGCATCTCCTGAATTGGCAAGCGGATTCTTTACCACTGAGCCACCTGGGAAGCCCTTCAGTGTGATGTATGATATGCTAAATATTTTGAACTTTGGTGGCAGCTATGGGAGAGATTTAAGCAGGAGAATGACATTATTAATTTTATCTTCCTTCTTACGAGTTCAGCAACTACTCAGAGATACTAAAACAACGAAATTCTGGACTTGCCAAGCTAAAGGAAGGATTCTGGGTCTTATTAAAAGTATAAGGTAACAATACCCTGGCAAATTCCTTTTAATAACCATTCAATCTTCTTACAGACATCCAATTCTTTTAATTTCAATAACATACATTGATTGTTGTCATTAGAAATTTTTCCATTCCTGTTTTTTGGACCATCTTGATATCCTCTCTCCAGGAACAAAAGATGTTAGAACAACACTTTACATAAGAAATATGCCACTTTAACTTCTCCTTCAAGGAAACATCCCCTAACATCTGAGTATCTTTCTGGTCAGTAGATGCAGGAAGAAACTCAGGAGGCTACTTTCTCGGGAAGTACTCTTCAAGATAAATTTTTCAAGAAGAAGATATGTGGAAAATATCTCACATATATTCTTAACCTCTTCAATTGCTCATAAGAAATCTACAAAGACTTAGCCAAAGCTAGGAAAAACTTTTGAGTTCCCTCTACCCTATAGATATTTATTTATAAAACAAATCTTATCAATACTGAATTGCCACACAAACATACATATGCATAAAATTACATATAGGGTATAATGTATAATGCTGTATATAATACATAGATTTTTTTACTATCTTATAAGGCCTTTCTACAACTTCATGAAATAAATCACATGTGCGTTGGCACCATATCTTCCCTTGCTTGAGACAACATGAAATAATCACTTATTTATTGAAGCAGTCTTGTAATAGTCCTTGATGTTGAACTTTAAGTAGCAACTACTTAGTTACCCAAACTGGCAGAGGAGATGAACCCTATTTGCCATCCTGTTTTCTTACCTGGAGAATTCTATGGACAGAACGAGCCTGGCAGGCGGCGGTCCATGGGGTTGCAAAGAGTTGGACACAACTCAATGACTTTCATTTTACTTTTCATTTTTGAAAAGTGGACCCAAAAATTGTACATTTTTTTCATGTCTTCTTAAAAAAATAAAGTATTGCAAATAGTCCAAACCATTAACTTCTATAGACAATTTTTTCAACTGTGGAATCATATCTTAGATTATCTTTTGTGTGTAGACAAAAGATATTAGAAGGATTCAAAAGAATTAGAATGATTGACTCTTGTCCACATTATGCAGATAAAGCAACGCTGGAAAGTCTCTTTATTTGACTGAAAGTCCATAGCACTCCTTATTTGTTTTTAATTTACTTAAGCTAATGTTTCTTGGGAGAATGGAAAATAGCTATGAGTCAAAGTAAATATTCAGATGTTCCTTTTTCCCAATTTTATTTTTCAATGTGGAAATGGTTTAATATTAGTTTGCTTAATTTGTTTAATATTAGCTTTCAGTGTGGAAATAGTTTAATATTCCTCAAAAAGAAGATTATATTTTATGAGTAAGAATTTTATACAGCGAAAAGTAAAAGGATATTATTTTTTTCAGGGAAGAAAACATTTTCCACACTTCCTTCATGCTGAGTTTTTACATTTTCATTTAACAGCACCACACTTGTGAATACATACTAGCACCCAGACTCACTATAATAGCATTAATTACTCTGAAATATATTACTGCCTTAGGCTTTACTGTGTTTTTAAAAAATCTTGTATTTATACTTCACAAGTAAGCAAAAATCAAATTAGCTGTTCTATTTATCTGCTTTTAATGCATTAAAGAAAATTTAGTCTTATTTGGCCTCTCCAATGCATGAAAGTGATAAGTGAAAGTGAAGTCGCTCAGTCGTGTCTGACTCTTAGCGACCCCATGGACTGCAGCCCACCAGGCTCCTCCATCCATGGGATTTTCCAGACAAGAGTACTGGAGTGGGGTGCCATTGCCTTCTCCACTTATTCAGCCACGAGTTTGCTCATTTTGAGAAAAATTACTCTTAGAATTATTTAAGTGATGAAGTCAATGTTACAGGCAAAAGGAGGACCCAGATTGGTTGAAGACTCCTCAGAGATGTTAAATATAAATTGTTTAGAGCACAATGATACATATAACATTAAAATGAAATGTTCTTTTAAAGTTAATGAGATTCTGTACGTGGCTTATCTCATTTAAATTAGTCATGCCACTCCTGCTTGAATTTTTGTTACTCAAGGGTAGTAAGTCTTCAGATCCCAGTAAGACAGCAGACTAGAAGTTTTCATTCTAATCCAATATAACAAATAACTCTGCATCTAGGTGGTAAATTCTGTGAGGGCCAGATCTAAGGCTTTCTTTCCTCTGTTATAGTGCCAATTCCTCACTCTGGATTTGTCAAAGAGATTATATTTGTTAAATAAAGACAGTATTAAACTGTTCACATTTAGTAATGAAAACTTTAATGCAGATGAATTAGCAACAGAAAAAAACACAACTAAAATATTATTCTGATAAAGCTACTGCGGTATGAATTTTAAAACATACCACGTTCATTCTTTTAAAAGTGCTATTCCTTAAACATTTTGAATACATATTACATTTTTTATAATGCTAATATTTGACATCCTTGAGAATAGAAACTGTTTTATCTGATTTTTGCATAAGGCAACTTAGTTCTTGGGATTTAAAATAGTGATTGCAAGCTCATGTTTGGTTATTTTAATGTGTGGGAATTCTGTGAGGTCTGGCTGAAAGAACTTCTTTCAGAGAGAATATATTTTTCCTTCTGGTAGGTACTGTGAAGCAGGGGCTAGTAACTTAAAATTCTAAGTTCAAAGAGAGCACTGTGGAATCACTGTTTTTTCCTAGGCCTTAACTCAGGTTCATAGTGACAGTCTGAACATCTTTTTGCTGATGGTAGTCTTCTTCTAGGCTATCCTGACTTTGATAGCCCTTCAGTGGTTCTGGATTTATACAGGGGTTTTAATTATTTTTCTTCCTAGATTCAAGGCCCTGCTCCCAGCGTACTGCACTGACAATAAGCCCCAAATTTTTAGCTCCTGGGATCAGGAAAGGTCATCAGGATGCTTACGTCTTCAGAAAACACTGCATTAGTTTTTCAACAGCCTATCTGTTATTTTTTATCCAGGCTTTTGTACTATAAAGGTCCTTGAGGCTTTCCTATTTGCTACACTAGCAGAAAGTGGAAGTTGAACATGATAAAATATTCATAGATGCTTATTTTCCATACTGAATTAACATTAAACATAATTCAAGCCATCAGGGAATTATCATTGGGAATTTTTTTTTTTCTTTGCTGGTTACCTAGTTTGTGAGACATATGATCAAATGTGACATAAAGAATTAATGAGTTCATAAAAGAAAACACAAGGAATCTAGGTTTATATAACATAAAATATGATCTGTATTTAAAATAATTCAGTCAACTAAAATATTCATATTTCCTCACTGAAAGTGCTTTCTGTTAAGACGTTTGGTCTGAAGAAGAAAAACAAAACCTCAGGACTGAGAGAAGAGGGGATGGGAGCTACCTTCAATTATTTGAAAAAAATCAAAATGGAAAATGACTTTCATAGAAGACAGTTTCCCCAATTTTTGAAATCTATTATTTTCAATTCTATAGAATATAGTGAAAATAGTGTTAGTCACTCAGTCATGTCACACTCTTGTGACCCCATGGACTGAGGCCATGGGGCCTTTGAAGGGCCTTTGGGGTAGGGATCACTTTCAAAATGCCGTACTCCTTCATCTGCAGTCATATATTCTTAAAAGACACTGAAAAAAATTAAATGTTGGATTGCCTGGGCAAAGGCCATTTCCTTATTAAAAATCTCCATTATATTCTAATAATTTTAGTTTCATTTTACTACCCTATTAAGATCAAATAAATGGCTGAAAATGCCACCAGGGTAAGAATCAAATACTCTTTGAGGTAGGTATAAAGCACACATTAAAAAAAATTAGTCCACATTGTTTTATGCCTGACTCTCTGCTAGACATTTTTGAATAAGATGTAGTTTCAACCACATTGATTCTGATTATCTACTGGGAAAAACAAAGCAGATAGCTATATACTTGGGATAGGGCCTTCTGGTTAAATCTGTCATTGAGTCTATCATAAGTTCATTTACATGAGAGAGAAAGGTGACTTCTGGGAAGGTAAAATAGGAAATTGATTAAAATCTCCAACTCTGGAGGCAATCTTTTGTTAGAATCCTAGCCCCATCCCTTTAGCAGCTGCTTGGAAATTTACCTTTTATATTTCATACTGTATCATCTGTAAAATAGAGATGAATCACAGAACTAATCTCACATCTCTTTGGGTTGCTGTGAGAAATTACTACTTTATTCATGTAAAGTGCTTAGAAGTATAAGTACTTGCTGATTAACACTATTATTATTATTAATTGTTTTTATTATTACTAGAACAAACTCAGAGCCTGTATCTTTAAGGACAGAAGCTCATGTCACAGGTGATTATAGGAGTAAACTTTATATTCCTAAGCCCCACCTATCAATAGGGTCTGATATTGTCACATTAATCACCAGCTTGCATGGACGATATTTCACATCCATGCTCTCAAGTCCCTCCTCAGAATTCTATGATAGTCAATTTCAATTAATTCTGTTATATAGAGAAAAAAACGGTTGCATTTGGGTCGAATATCATAAAAATATGATGTTCGATGGTCAATCTGATGTTTAAAGGATCTGAACAGAACTGGACAAAAAAAATAATTAATATAAATGACCACAGATATAAAAGGTAAAAAATATATCATACTAACAAACAAGTTAGAATGTGTGTGAGGATAATGAGTCTCATAATCTATTTTGATTAGCGTTAGCATTTCCATTTAAACTTTTATTTATTTTCATATTTAAATTAGTGATTTAAAATATATTAATTGTTAAATGCTTTATGAATACATTATTGCTGAGAATTCTAGCACTTATCCAAAGAAAAGTTCTTTTATGTAATAATACTACACAAAATAAATTACAGAGTTGATAGTTTCTCTTTTAAGTTTGTCTTTCAGTCTTTTCCTGTTATTTTATTATTCCAAGTTTTTTAAATATTTGCATTTGGAGAATAGGATGGGACAAATGTGAAACATTTGTCACATACAGAGGGTATGGCCATATTGAACCAGAATCCACTCCAATTTTCATGAGCAAATTAGTAAAAGGCACTACTTTGTCATCTGTTTCCTCCCACCAGCACTACTGATAATTTGCATCACCTGCCGTTATGACATTTCAGGATTTTTAAATTAAGGTATAATTAACAAATAACATTATATTAATTTCAGGTATACAACAAGATTCAATATTTGTATATATTGTGAAATAATCACCACAAGAAGTCTAGTCTGGTGTAATGTCTCAGCAACTCTCAAATATATGCAACAGAGTATTGCAAACTATTGTTACCATGCTGTACATGACACCCCCATGCATTTCTTTTATAACTGCAAGTTTGTACCTTTTCATCACCTGCATCCACTCGCCTATCCCTCACCCTGACTCCGGCCACCACCAATCTGTTCTCTGAATCTATAAGCGCCTTTCTTTTTTTTTCCGGAGTCCCTCTATAATTGAGATCATACACTATTTGTCTTTGTCTGATATATTTTACTTAGCATAGTGAAAATCAGTTTCAAGTTCCATCTATGTTGTTACAAATGGCAAGATTTCCTTCTTTCTTTTGGCTGAATAATAGTCCATTGTGTGTATATATATATATGTATCAGATCAGTCGCTCAGTCATGTCCGACTCGCTCAGTCATGTCCGACTCTTTGCGACCCCATGAATCGCAGCACGCCAGGCCTATACATATATATGAAAGTGAAAAGTGTTAGTGCTTCAGTCATGCCTGAGTCTTTGCGACCCCATGGACTGTATTCCTCCAGCTCCTCTGTCCGTGGAATTCTCCAGGCAGGAATACTGGATTGGGTAGTCACTCCCTTTTCTAGGGGATCTTCCAGACCCAGGGATGGAATCCAGGTCTGCTGCATCGCAGGCAGTTTCTTTAGTGTCTGAATCATTTGCTAGTTCAATTTTTAGCTTTTGGAGGCCCCTCTATAATCCTTTCCGTACATAGTAACTGCACTAATTTACAATCCCACCAGCAATGTACAATAGTTCCCTTTTCTCCACATCCTCACTAACTTTTGTTCCTTTTAAACGTTTTCATAACCATTTTGATAGGTATGATGTGGTATCTCATTGTGGGTTTTGCACTGCTCTGATGATGAGAGATGTTATACTTAGGTCTTTAATCTATGTTGAGTTTGTCTTAGTTTACAGGGTGAGGAAATCTTCTAACATCATTGTTCTCTATTTAGATGTTCAGCTTTCCTGGCACCACTTTTTTTTTTTGGCTGTACCATGGGGTTTGTGGGATATTAGCTCCCCAGTGAGGGACTGAACCCAGGCTCAAGGCAACAAAGGTTCCGAGTCTGAACCACTGGACCACCAGGGAGCTTCCTAGCATCACTTACTGAAGAGACTGTCTTTCCTCAAAAATATATACTATTTCCTGCTTGGTTGTAGGTTAATCAATCATAAATAAGAACATGGGTTTATTTATGCATAATTTCCTTTTGATATAGTATCCATCTTTCAAGGCTCATTTTGTATTCTACCACTACAGAGAGGCCTACTCAAATATCCTCCTAGTTAGAAATAAGTGCTACTTATATTTCTCTTTCATTATTGCAGTCTTTCTTTTGTATATATGTCCAGTTTCCCCATTCAAGATCTTTCCTGTTATAAGATTTAACATTCATTTTGGTATTATGATAAACAAACATTAGCAGTGTTGAGCATATGGTAGATGACTAAAAAATTCATATGGTAATTAAACTGATTAATTAGTTTGGAAATACAAATCTCAAACTTATGACATCTGCTGATTTATAGTTGTGTCTACCCAGGGAATTTTAGGAGCTGTAAGGTCACATTTCGGAAAATTCTGATTTTTTGTCTATGTTGTTAATTTTACCCTGGGCATACAGCTTTGTAGCATATTTCTATCATAGAAAGGCAACCCACTGAAAATTGCAAATGCAAATATTAGAAACTCAGCATAAACATAAACACCTGCCTCAGTGGAAGCTCATAATTGTCAAAGAGAGAAAAGTGTATCTGGGTATCAACATCTTTCTTTTCCATTGTTTTATCACCACTTTGCAACCAATAATGTTTCTAAATAAGCAACATACTCTTTCTTCTAAATTGGATGCTTATGTTTAAGAAAATGCAAAAATAAGACAACTAAATACAATTAGAGGTTAAATTAAATTTATGTATTTAGATACTATAGGAATTGTGTGTGTCATATTCATATCAGATAAAAGTAATTTTTGCTACATAGCTCTATGCAAGGGAAAAAGCAACAAAAATTTCTTCAGACTTCATAGACTTCCAAACCCTTGGATTCTTTATCACAGAACTCTCCCTTACTTTTCAAATATGCATTTTCCTTCAGTCTCACTAGATTTTTCCTGCTTTCTTCTTTTGAAACTTAGGCATTTGCTTAAACATGTTCCACTGACTTCACTCACGTTCACCCTCAATTCATCCTTTCTTTGACATAAAGTCCTCTGCTAAGAATCTTCCAATGCAAGGAAACGACAGCCTAACTTGTCAACTGTAAGTGATTATTTGCCTTCGTTTTTTTCAAGGCCTCTGACAATTTCTGGCCTCATCTGCTGCCATTTCTCACTTGAGCATAATGCTACTTTTACCCATTCCTCTGTTACATCAGACTCTTGCCTAAAGATGGGCTTCCCATTTGCTTTTCTTTAAGCCTGAAATGCTCTTCTGTCTTCAATGCGATCTTCTGAGAGAGGGCTTCTTTTTCACCCACTCTAAGTTAAGTTTCTGCAACCTCTCCATAAGAGTTTCTCTCTATTCTTTCATGCTTTTGGAAAATTACCTTCAAAGAAAGATATTTTCTTTGATTTTAGCTTTTTTTTTTTTTTTTGCTTTAGTCCCACTCTACTAAAATAATTGCCAATCTGGATTTTCTGCCTTCAATCTTTCTTATGTTTAATTCATCTTACAGTTAGAATGCACTGATCCCAACACTTGTTTAACCATCTCATTCCTCCACTCTCCTACTAAAATATAATAAATATTTGATACATACCCCATGCCTAGAGGATAAAAGTAAAAGTCCTTAGCCCTTTGTTCAAAGTCACCACGTGGAGCCTCTATCTATAGCCCTAAAGCATAACTTGCTGTTTAGTTGCTAAGTTATGTCCAACTCTTTTGCAATCCCATAAACTGTATCCTTCCCCAGGCTTCCCTTCCCATGAGATTTCCCAGGCAAGAATACTGGAGTGGGTTGGCCTTTTCTTCTCTAGGGAATCTTCCCAACCCAGGATTGAACCCAAGTCTCCTGCATTGGAGGCAGATTCTTTACCACTGAGCCACCAGGAAAACCTCAAACTACAACTTCTATTAGTCCTTTAAAAGGAATGCTCTGCCTCAGGGACTAAAAAATCATGTTAACATACATTCTTGCCTGTTCAGTTCAGTATCACATCATTTCTATTGCCTCATTCACTCATCTACATATATAAATCTTTTTCTTTGTTTTACTAACACTTCAATGAACACTTCTCCAATTGTTCCAGAATTTAACGATCATTCCCTTTTTATTCATACCTACTCAGATCTAAGCAGAAAGATTTTTGTGTTCCTAAATATTAAGACAATTTAAAATAGTCATAAATTGTTGTATGAAAGGATCATTATGCTGTTTGTATTTGATAAAGTTGTAAAATAAAAAAAAAACCTTTCAATTATCATTTTTTTAAAAAATTCATCACATTCACCCCAAAACACTGATAGGCTTCCTAGTTGAGGATCAAGCACTCTGTCAGAAAATGGAAATAGAGTCATATTCAGTCAAAACAGACAAAAATTGTTGCCCTTAGGGAGCTTCATTCTTGAAGAGATGGTGGTAGGGGCTAAGAAGACAGAGAGTAAAGAAGACAAATAGGCAAATATAGAGAACAGTAGATGGTGGTGAGTGCTAAGTGAAAGTCGCTCAGTCGTCTCTGACTCTTTGCAACCCCATGGATTATACAGTCCACAGAATTCTCCAAGCCAGAATACTGCAGTGGGTGGCCATGCCCTTCTCAAGGGGATCTTTGCCACCCAGTGATCAAACCCAGGTCTCCCACATTGCAGGCAGATTCTTTACCCTCTGAGTCACCAGGGAAGCCCTGGTGAGTGCTAAGGAGTATAACAAAACAGGGAGGGAAGGGGTTGCAACATAGATAAAAAGTGCAGAAAGCACTCAGGGAGAGTGTGACATTTGAGGAAAGGCCAGAGATGATGAGGGAGTTAGACATGAATATCTAAGGGGTGGGTGAAGTGCTTCTGGTATGATGGAAGGGCAAATATAAAGGATGGAGTATTCTGAGCAATACTGGTGGCTCAGCAGTAAAGAATCCGCCTGCAAGGCAGGAGCCAGAGGAGATGTGGCTTCGATCCCTGGTTTGGGAGATCCCTTGGAGGAGGGCATGACAACCCACTCCAGAATTGTCGCCTGGTCTCAGGTACAGAGGAGCCTGGCAGGCTACAGACTAATAGGGTTGCCAAGAGTTGAACAAAACTGAAGTAACTTAGCATGCATGCATATTTTGAGCAAAGGGAGCAAGGAAGAGAAGACAACCAAGTCCCAGAGCTAACCTGGGGCTCAAGCATGTAGAATTTTGTAGGCCAGTGTGAGGACTTGGCTTTAGGGAAGCATTTGGAAGTGACATGATGGGATTTCTGTGTTAATGGAATCCTTTGAGTAGCTGCTTGAGAGAGAGAGCAATTTAAGAGCAGCAAGAAAAGAAGTAGGGAGACCCGTGAAAGGGCTCTTGCAAAAATCCAGAGAAAGACAATGGTGACTTGGACCAGACTGAGGCAGCCAGTTTCAGGAACCAGGGTATAATATGAATATACTTTAAAGATAAAGCTAATAGGATATGTTGTAAAATTATATCTGGGTGTGAGATACAGAGGAAAGTCAAGGATGATGGGTGACGATTTGGGGAATTTGGTCCAAAGCATCTGAAAAACAGAATAGAGATCTGGAAAATTATGAGAAGTGCAGGTTTGGAGCAAGGGCAGGGAGTTAGGAGGTAAGTTTTTGATGTCTTAAATGCAGATGTCATTTAGAAAACTAAGGTGGATTTTTTTGAAGTCTGAAGTTTAGCAGAGGAATACACGTTGGCAACACTAATGTGAGAATCATTATATATAAAATGGTACTTAAATCTGTAATTTAGCCAAGATTATCAAATGGATGAGATAAAATGAATAAAATGTGAAGAGGTTCACAGACTGAGTCTGGGGCACGTCTCAGTGTTTGGATGGGGGAGATGAGAAAGGAGTCAATAAAAGAAACTAATAGAGTCTAAGAGGCAGCAGAAGGAAAAAAAAGAAATGTTATTACTAGAAGGCTGGAAGATGTTCCGAGGTGAGAGTAATCAAGTCTGCTGAATACCCCTGAACACTAGAAACTCTAATCACTGGATTTGGCAACACTGAGATCACTAATGTTCTTAATATTATCAGTTTCACTGGAGAGCTGGTGACAAGAGCCTGAGAGAATTAGAAGAAATTGGAAACAATGAGCATTCACAATTTTCTGAGTCACTTTGCTGTACAGGAAATGAGAGAGACTGGGGTGGGGAGTAAGTAAAGCCACAATGGAGTCAAGAGAACTTGTACAAATGTGATTATTAATAATGGAAAGTAACAGAGTTTTGAACATTGATGGAAAAGAAAAGGAGAGAGAGAGAGGAAGAATACAGAAATTGTCTCTGAGTAGGCAAGAGGCGATTGGAGAAGGCAATAGCAGCCCACTCCAGTGCTCTTGCCTGGAAAATCCCATGGATGGAGGAGACTGGTGGGCTGCAGTCCATAGGGTTGGGAAGAGTCGGACATGACTAAGCGATGTCACTTTCACTTTTCACTTTCATGCATTGGAGAAGGAAATGGCAACCCACTCCAGTGTTCTTGCCTGGAGAATCCCAGGGACAGGGCAGCCTAGTGGGCTGCCGTCTATGGGGTCACACAGAGTCAGACATGACTGAAGTGACTTAGCAGCAGCAGGCAAGAGGGGATGGTGATTGCAACCATGAAATTAAAAGACGCTTACTCCTTGGGAGGAAAGTTATGACCAACCTAGATAGCATATTAAAAAGCAGTGACATTCCTTTGCCAACAAAGGTCCGTCTAGTCAAGGCTATGGTTTTTTCAGTAGTCATGTATGGATGTGACAGTTGACTATAAAGAAAGCTGAATGCCAAAGAATTGATGCTTTTGAATTGTGGTGTTGAAGAAGATTCTTGTGAGTCCCTTGGACTGCAAGGAGATCCAAGCAGTCCATCCTAAAGGAAATCAGTCCTGAATATTCATTGGAAGGACTGATGTTGAAGGCGAAACTTCAATACTTTGGCCACCTCATGCGTACAGTTGATTCATTGGAAAAGACCCTGATGCTGGGAGGGATTGGGGGCAGGAGGAGAAGGGGACAACAGAGGATGAGATAGTTGGATGGCATCACCGACTCGATGGACATGAGTTTGGGTGAACTCTGGGAGTTGGTGATGGACAGGGAGGCCTGGCGTGCTGTGATTCACGGGGTTGCAAAGAGTTGGACATGACTGAACTACTGAACTGAACTAAACTGATGCTAAGGTTTTTAGGGTTGGGTTGAGGCACAATGTAATTTGCCACTTAATTTATAATGTTTCAGATAAAAAGTCAGAGAAAGAAGTGAAGCAAATGTGCAAAATATCATAAATGTAGGTGAAGGGAAAACTTGATAAGAATAAACTTTTGACTCTATGTTTTGTCAGCTTTAATACACATGGTCGGAGTTCAGTGTTTCTATTAACAGCACCCAACCTGCTGTATGCTGCTGCTGCTGCTAAATCGCTTCAGTCGTGTCTGACTCTGTGCGACCCCATAGACGGCAGCCCACCAGGCCCCGCCGTCCCTGGGATTCTCCAGGCAAGAACACTGGAGTGGGTTGCCATTTCCTCCTCCAATGCATGAAAGTGAAAAGTTTAAGTGAAGTCACTCAGTCGTGTCTGATTCTTAGCGACCCCATGGACTGCAGCCTATGAGGCTCCTCCGTCCATGGGATTTTCCAGGCAAGAGTACTGGAGTGGGATGCCATTGCCTTCTCCCAACCTGCTGTATAGTACGGGATAATTCAACACCCAGCAATGAAACAGAAGGGATATGCCAAGTATTAATATATATGTATCATAGGATCTTGATGATGTTATGTTTATATGAGTAAGACTAGATGGATGGTTTAGTACAATAGAAAAGGAGATAGATTTGAGGCATAAAAATAAACTTGAGAAGCTAGTATATTATGCAAGGTACCACAACTTGCTCTTCTTGACTATAGCATGCCTCAGAGCAAATGGAGCTGCCTTAATATTAAAATGGCTTTAGTCCTACTGGCCCACTGTCTCCCTGGAGAGTGAGGGTACAGATTGTTTTCTAAAATGCAACAGTCAGTACTGAAAATCTGCCATAATGAATACTCCAAAATCATAAAGGTCAAAATATACGTTCTAACCCATGCTTAGTTTCTCATGCATATGAGCTGTTTGGCAGCAGCCCCACTTCCCTAGAGACAACCAAATGCTTTATTCACTAATGACAGTTGTGACTACAGAAATAATCCTCTTACAGATTGTTCTTTGTGATTAATAGCAATGAAAACAGAAACCATTGTGCTGAGGCCACATTTTCAGGTCATTTCATGATTATATTTGGTTCAACAATATTGAAAATTAAGGATTAAAAAAATGAGATGTCTTTGAATTCCTAAGATGAGACTGGTGACTTGAGATCTTTTCTTACTGAGATTATTTGTAAATCAATCTTTTTACTAGAACACAGGTTTCCCTATGTGTTTCTGGCATATGGATTACGTAAGAAAACGTAATAGGGATGAATTATAAAAGGCCTCCTCTCTGCCCTTATAGCAGTCATGATGATCTTGTGTCTCAATAAGGCCCCATAACTCACAGTTAGGGTCCTTTTTGATCCTCTTAAGCACAAGCTTAAGTTCTAGATTTAAAGCGTTTCTTTCACATTTCATGGGTCATGCTCAATTTCTTTTTTCCATAATTTTGCTTTTCCCAGGCTCTTCAATAAAACTGATTTGGAGGAAGGGGACACAGTATTACAAATGCTTATAAACAGAAAACCCTAATAGATGTTTCTCTCAAAAATTTACATAAAGTTGGCTTGGCTGGTGAGGGCATACTGTGGTATACGCCATAGAGGACTTTTTTTTTTCTTCAAATGTTCAGTTCAGTTTAGTCGCTCAGTCGGGTCCAACTCTTTGTGACCCCATGAATTGCAGCACGCCAGGTCTCCCTGTCTATCACCAACTCCCAGAGTTCGCTCAGACTCATGTCCATCGAGTCAGTGATGCCATCCAGCCATTTCATCCTCTGTCGTCCCCTTCTCCTCCTGCCCCCAATCCCTCCCAGCACAGTCTTTTCCAATGAGTCAACTCTTAGCATGAGGTGGCCAAAGTATTGGTGTTTCAGCCTCATCATCATTCCTTCCAATGAACACCCAGGACTGATCTCCTTTAGAATGGACTGATTGGATCTCCTTGCAGTCCAAGGGACTCTCAAGAGTCTTCTCCAACACCACAAATGGAGTGTGAACTAATTCTAAATTTATAGAAGAGTTACAAATATGGCACAGAGAATTCCCATATATCCTGTACCCAAGCTCACCTACTGTTAACATCTTATATAAGCATGGAATATTTACCAAAGCTAAGAAATTAACGCTGGTACAAAATTGTCAACTAAACTCTTCAGGTTTCCCACGTTTCTCCACTAATAATGTTAGTCTATTCCAGATCCAATCCTGAGACACCATGCTGTATTTAGTCATCGGGTCTTCTTAGCCTCCTCTAATCTGTGACAATTTCTCAGTCTTTCTGTGTCTTCCATGATCTTGACATTTATGAAAAGGACTGGCCACATATATTGTAGAATGACCTTCGACTTGGGTTTATCTGATATTTCCTCATGATTACATGGAGATGATGAATTTTTATGCCCCTCTTATTGCATCCTCAGGGCATGCAGTTATAGAGATTTAGAAATGCATGTTTCCCCTTGGGAAAGAAAAGCATAATGCATGAAGCGATGGAAGAAAAAAAGTTACTATGATACTCTTTCCCTGCTGGCATTTTTGGCCTGCTCCCATAAGGCAACACTAGAAGTCAGCATGCAGGGTGCTGAAAGGACTCAGGTACCTCTACCACATTCATCTTTGCAGGCCCTACTGCCCCTGCAGCGAATGCATGGAATGTTCTCTCTGCCAGGGCACACATCCTGAGTGGGCACCATGGCTCTGCAATGCCCCTTCAAAGGGTGCGCCATTACACAGCTGCTCTCCACCTTCTATTGTCAACAGTTATAACCATAAAGGGAGTCCCTGACTGTTATTTGTTGTGGTTGTTGTTGTTCAAGCTAAGAAAATTGCTGATAACTTCAAAAAATGGCTATTAACTTTTATTCTCTCTTTCATTTTCTCAATCGTCTCTTTTAATCTACATCAGAGCAGAGAGACACAGTCAAAAGCTGTGCCCCAGGGGAGTCCACACTCTTCCCTAAGTTAATTCTCACCTTGGAGATATTGGCTCAGCTAATACTAATTATATTGCTGAAGAACAACAAAAGGGGAGGAAGGGAAGATGAGTCATGATGGATGTACCATGCTCAGCACTTTCCATCAGATCCTATTTAAATCTGAGAACCTATGAGGTGAATATTATTTTGCCTGTTTTACAGATGAGGAGAGAAGAGTTCAGTAGGATTAAAAAAATTCTTCAAAGACAGTCAGGTAGTAAGGGGTAAAGCCAAAGGTCCCTCCTTTTCTCACCGGAGATATAGATCGTGCACACTGTCTGAGTTCAAGGTTAAAAGGCATACATTTTCACGCTTTGACCAATCAAATCCAATCCTGATACCATTCCCCTAGAGGGTGAGTACCCAGATAATCACCCTGAAATAATTGGCAAAGGCTATTTCTATGACTCTGATCCCTTTTAAAAGGAAGAGATGGATGTAAACAATAATATCCAAAACACAAAGGGTTCCACAAAGTTCTTATTCAATTCTGTTTGATTGTATGTGGACTGGACCCTGTTAGAGGTCTGAGGGTTTTGTTCATCTCCCTAAGAGTTCAGTGCCTCTCCTTTCACATGGCTCGTCCTACTCTAATACAAAAAAGCACAAACAAAAATGGTTTTTCCCTGTTTCTGATGGCTCCCTGTGTCATATACAACTATAACTAAGAATTCCTTGTAGGAACGTGGCAAAATAAGAGACTAAAGACAAAGATTCTTACCTTAACTCTTGGCTTTACTTATCTGTAAAGATCTTAAATTTAAAGAACAAATTTCTTCATGCTCAAGGCCTTAAAGTGATAAAGTGAAAGTGTTAGTCACTCAGTACTGTCCAACTCTTTGCGCCCCCAAGGACTGTAGCCTGCCAGGCTCTTCTGTCCAAGGAATTCTCCAGGCAAGAATACTGGAGTGGTTTGCCGATTTCCTTCTCCAGGGGATCTTCCCTATCCAGGGATCAAACCTGGATCTCCTGCATAGCAGACAGATTCTTTACTACTCAAGGTTGTAGGGCTCCCTATTTCTCACGGCAGCATGGGCTGTCCAGCACTTTCAGAAAACTTAATTTCTTAAGAGATTCCATGTCTGGGTCTCTGATTATTCTTATGCCTAAATGCCTACGTTACAATCTCTCCAGAACACTACTCTTGCAATATTATGCACTGCGATTTTGAGCCCTTACCAGGAAACTTCACTTACTGGACTTCACTAGTGGGTGGCTCAGCATAAAGAATCTGCCTGCAATCAATGCAGGAGATGCAGGCCGATCACTGGGCCAGGAAAATTCCCTGGAAAATAAATGAGATGGCAACCCAATCCAACATTCTTGCCGGGGAAATCCCATGGACAGAGGAGCCTGGAGGGCTGTAGTCCACAAGTCACAAGAGTTGGACACAATTTAGCGACTAAACCACCATCCCCAGGAAACCTTACATCTAAGGACATGATCCTCCTGATCTGACTTACTTCAGCCGGTGCAACTCTGATCAGCCCCTCAAGGAAGCCATCTGTGGATGTCTTTAGGGATGCTTACAAATGTCCCAGGTCTTGTTTTCTTTTGGGCACATAGCAACACACACTTCCCTTCCCTCTTTGAAGTTAGCTGTGGTTACCTTCAAATCCTAATTCTTCCCTTTGCTAGTAACCTGAACAAGATAGTTGACATCCCCAAACCTTAGTTTCATCTGTGACATGAGGAACACCTACTTGATTCATAGGTTTGTTGTAAGGGTTAAGAGAGTATGTAAAGCATCAAGAATGGATATTGCAGGATTTTCTTTTCATTTTCTTTTTCTCATTATTGCAAACAGACTCAAAGGTTACCTTGTTGCCACTCCACTCTCAGGGCATATAACTTACAGGCAGATTTAGGAAAACACACATTCACATAGTTTAACAGTTGATATTTTACAAGTTCTTTTTCTCATCATAGTGGAAAAGGGTGGGCAAAGATCATTTCTTATCAAGATTTGCATTTTCAGTTCCAGGACAATTTTAGGATATAGCATACACATGCTAGTTAGTTAGTTAAGTTGCTCAGTCGTGTCTGACTCCCTGAGACCCCATGAACTGTAGCCCATCAGGCTCATCCATCCTGGATTCTCCAGGCAAGGATACTGGAGTGGGTTGCCATCTCCTTGCATGTTAATTAAATGACTGACAATGAATGAATGATGACCTCCACCTGGAAACTCAAATGCATTCTTCAAAATTCGGCTTATTGGCTCCCTCCTGACATCTTTCTTGATTCCACCAGACACCTTTAGATAAACTTTCTTGCAATTACATTGAGCCATCTATCTCTATATACTACCCAATCTATTTTATAACACATAACATTGTGAATTGCAGAGTTTGCTATCATAAAACTGGTAAACTCTTAAACTTAGACAAAAAGCAGCAACAGAGCAATTAGCACCATTAACTGAGTCGCTGTGATGTGCTGAACTCTTCAAGTACTTTATATAGTTATGTAATCTTCCATCAGCCCTATAATACAAAGCCCCATTTACACTTGAGGAAACTGAGGTTTAGAAAGATTAAATTATTTACTCAGTGTGATAAAACCACCCAGTAGGCGTGCTGAAGTTCTAGTCTCTTTGGCTGAAAACGTGACTTCTGAACCAAAGACACTCTATCCTGTGCATGCTTGCAACACCCAGCCCTGCCCAGCCCCTTCTTGTAAGATCCTTTGAACACAATGAGCATTCCACCACTTTGAGAATTGCCATAAGCTTTCATTTTGAGTTCATTTTTTGGGTTCATTTTTCATTTCGAGTTCATTTATAATTTTACCCCAAATTTTAGCCACTTCAGGTTGGAAAGCTTCCAGATCAAAGAACACACTCCGCGTACAACACTACTTTTGGCAAACAGCATCCAACATCTTGTCATGATAAAAACCTGCTGCCCCTGATACACAGTAGAAGCTGCTCACTTTCTAGTTTCAAACAATACAGTAAATTATTTGTTTTAAAAATCTAACAACATAATTCACATATTTGTCTTACTTGGGTATCATGCTACATTAAATAGCATTAAAGACGCTATTTACTGAAAGTAGCATTTAGGGTGTCACATGGTCACTCATTCATTTGTGCTAATAATGTTCAAATCCTGACCTGCTATATGACCCATATCTTTGAACTGTGGGCTTTTCTGAATTTTATCTGTTAATCTGAGCCTGATTTCTCAAGTGCTGTTTCAGTTTGTCCATGGACTTAACTCTTGTACTCCTGATTTCTGCTACTCATAATCAGATTAATTCAGATAAAGCTGCATCAGGGAAGAGGTCAAAACCATTGCCAATAATAGTAGTTGCCCTACTTCAGTCTATTTTCAACACTAGCTGGGAGAGTCTGTTCACACCAAAGTGAGCTCAGCACCTCCACCCACTGCTCACCATCCTTGAGGGGCCTCTTTCTTCACTCACAGTAGAAGAAAGACAAAGTCACTGCTATTGCCTACAATGTCCTACATGATCTGCACACCTCTTCTCTGATTTTATCACTGATTACTTTTCCCCCTAATCTATTCTTTTATAGCAGAATTGTCCTTTTTTGCTCAAGCATTCCAGGAATGCTTTCACCACAAAGACTTTCCACTTGCTATTCTCCTTGCCTTTCCCAGAGAGTTTCTCCCTCACATCATCAAGGCATTCTGTCACCTTACTAAAATTTCTAATATCTCTTCTTTGCTTTATTTGCAATAAGGATATTTATCACTATCCAACATACTGTATATTTGCTTAGATTGTTGTGTTCATTGTCTAGTCCCCCTGAACACTGTAAACTCCATGATAAAGGCACGTTTCTGTATTTTGACCACTGTTATATTATGGAGCCTAGAGAAATACCTGGCACCTAACAGATGCTTGAAACATATTTATCAAGTGACTGAATAAATGAATGGACATGTCATTATCAACTTTTGCAAATGTTTGTGGCTTGGATTATTTTTACTAAATAATATGAGCTAGTTCTTAGAAGCTGATATGTGGTCTTACTGTACTAAATCTTTATACTTAAAAATTAGTATTTTTATTTTTTAATGAAAAATTTAAAATAATATGCTAAAGGCAGTATTATTTCCAAGATGAAGATGGTCTCTTAAGTATATTTAGTGCTTCTAATACTCCTATTGTCAATTCACTGCTAAGGTAGATCAAAGAAGAACTGAAAGCCAAGGGTGCCCAGAGCTAGAGACATTAGTGTGGCTTTGAAGAGAGAGAGATCTGAGCACTGGCATGGAGAGGAAGTTACATAATAAGGAACATTTTTCTCTCAGAAAAAGGGATGTGCATTTGGGGGGCACTTCTTTGTTTCCCAGTGGAATACCGTATTTTCGTGGAATCCATGCCTTGACCTGATTTATAATTTTAAGAAAATAGATAAAATTACCTTTTCTTATTATAAGCAAACTTTTCAGTCTTTCTTAGTTTCAGCCTTAGATAATTGGAACTCAAGCTAATCTACAGTTATTTTTCATCATTAATCTAAATAAGATCTAAGATTCATAAACGTAGGCCACTGTCTCTTATCTAATAACACTTACACTTTTCCTTTACTTGGTAAGTCCTCTCGGAAAAAGCCCAGCCTCCATCAGAAGCTACCTGCCATCAGAAACTTCAAAAGAGTAGAGACAGAGACAGGGAGAGGGAGACAGACAGACAGACAGAGAACATTTACTTTAAGAACAAACAAGAACACTTCAATCATTTTGAAACCCTGTGTGCGACTTTTTTATTCTCAGACTGAATGTCTCCATCTCCTATAACCACTTCTCTCTATTGCATCCTTTTCTCTCATTTTCTCCTCACTGCCACAGCCCTGGTCCAGATTGGTTCCTCTGGCAAGGGTTATGGTAACAGCCTTCTAACGAGTTTCCTTTCTAAAATCTTTGCATTCCAGATAACACTTCACATCTCCAAAAGATATCCCTGAAACTCAGATCTTTTCATCACACTGTTAAAAAAAAAAGAAGTCCAACAGATTCCCATTGTTCACATGATAAAGTTCAAAGATTAAGAGGTTTGGCATGATGTATAAAGTTTTCCATAACTTTGATCAAATTTTCTGGTGCAACTCTAGCTAGCCAAGTCTAGATATACAGAATTATTCACTCCTTTGTTGTTTTGTAAAAAGAAAACCTTTACTAACTGAAAAAACAAAACAAAAAGATGCAGATGTTTTCAATGCATTTTTGATAGCCTTTTGGTAAAATATGAACTGAAATCTCAATCTTTGTATAGAAATTTATTTTCCTGGGTCCCTGGTAAAGTTGAGAAGATTGTTCATTATTTCCTATGTGTCTTACATTTAAAAATTGACCTCAAAGACCAAGTAGTCATGCCAAAGCTCATGAATAAACATACAAAAAAGTTATTTTAATCTGAATCTACAATGTATAGAAAACTGAGTCAGACTTCTAAGTAATACTTGGTATAAAACTTGTTAAAAAGCAATAAAAACTCCATTTTTTTTTTGTTATAGCATGCCAAAGAACTGAAGAGATCCCATATATTTTTATAACTTTCATATACTTTGCTCCTGGGTGGCCTTCTCTTAGAATAATTTTTCTTTCTTGTCTTCCTAGCAAATTCCAAGGTGTTTTGTTTTGTTGCTGTTGTTGTTGTTTTTTAACAGCTCAGGTCAAATGCCTACTCTGTATAGAACTTTCCCATTTCACCACCAGAACTAACTAACATTCGGATACCACTTAGCTTATAACTCTCCCTTAATATTGCCACATAGCATTATATTTTTATGTATATTTTCTGTATTTAGATATTAGTTGATTGACATTGACAACATGGACTGCAGCTCATTCTTTACTCCAAACAAAATACAGTACTGTTATATACTAAAGATACTATTTGTTGATAAATTGATATTAGGTTTACTATGCCTATACTGTTCTGTTCATTTTTATCTCAAAACTAATGTTTACTGATGTCTTTTGTGATAAATGTGACATAATATTTAGATATTATATAACCAGAAAGGTCTACAGTCGGTCTATTATTTTCATTGATCCAGACTATCAGTTGGATAGTAAAGGGCGAGATAGAAAATATTTTCAGATTTGCAGACCATACACTCTCTTTCCCACCACTCAACTCTACTATTGCAACACAAAAGCAGCATGGATATTATGTAAATGAATGGGTGTGGTTGTTCCAATAAACATTTATTTACAAAAACAGGGGACCAGACAGATGTGGCTCTCCTCTAGAGCAGTCTTCCTCAATCATATTACACACAAAATAAGGCATTTTAAAGAACAGAAACAAGACCACCTCACAGGGGTCTGAACGAAAGCAGAGCTATCTGTCCATTAATTCCTGGTTAAGTATGGATGTATAGATGGTGGAAATCTGGGTGGTGCCCCTCCACAGTGGTTCTCAGACTTCAGATATTACACAGAAATTGGAAAATAGTAAGGGGAAAAAGATTTTTAACATTAGCCCTTCTGCTCATGAGAGAAGTCCTTCAAATTATATTACTAGTGCACCTGTTCCATCACTCTCTTCTCCTACCTTTGGTCTGAGATCGTACATCAAGGCCAAATCCAAAATATACTGCCAAGGTGAACAAGCTTTTACTTACAGTGATTTATATAAAGTCCTCTCTGTCCCAGGGATCTTGGGACTCTTGATGTGCCCCTGAACCATGTCCTCTTGCTTCAGGGAGCACTTCCAGGCCTTGCTGTCTAAACCTGCTTACTCTACCTAACCCCACATAAGGACCCTTCACTTCAAGTTTAGTTCTTGATTTTTTAAAAAATTTAAACATAATCTTGAACTTTTAATTTTGTATTCGGGTAAAGATGATTAACAATATTGTGATGACTTCAGGTGAACAGCAAAGGGACTCAGCCATACGTAGACATGGATCCATTTTTCTCTTTAAACCTGAAATTGTATAATGCCTTCTTGTGTGAAATTCAGTCTTTGGTTTCTCTCTGCCCTAAGTTCAAAGCTCTAGGTCACCTCTGCTCATTCCCCTATCAAATGTGGCTCCTTTCAATCCAGGACAGGTCAGGTTCTGAAAACGGAGCTTGAACAAAAGAGAAAGCCAGACACCACCTTGAAAGAAAATATTCTCCCTTTTTCTCTAACAACAAAGAACTCAAGATCTTTTCTGTGAGAACTCAACTTTGTGCTTCTTCATCAGAAGTAATGTGAACATTTTTAAAAGTTCAGAACCATTATTCTCTATCTATTAGATGTTAAGGAAGACTAGAAGAGGTAAAAAGAAAGGTACATATTCCACAAACATACAGCAACCTAACTATTCTAACTACCTGATTGCCTATGCCTTATAATTTGGTTTCTTCACTTGGCACATTGCAAATTATCTTAATACATATTCCAAATCTCAGCTAAACCCCCTGAAGTTGAATATTTTTCAAACAGCTATTTTATATATATTCCCATAATAATATATATACAAATAGACACATAAGAGATGCATTTGTGTGTATGTGTACATATTATAAGCATAATAACTTTCCTCAGAAATATACCATTCTCAGGTTATTTGAACCTCAAATGTCTATATGTTAGTTTTTCCAATTTTTACATATAAATTCACATTTGTTTTTAAGTTTGAATTTGATCCTTATGTAACTTTATCAGTACAGCCATAATAAAATCATTGACTACTAAAAAGAATTTTAAAAGAAAAATATAGAATCCTATATCTAACATGATTTACCACCTGTTAGATACAAAGTAGTATTCAAAGCTCTTTACAAATTTTAATGTGTTTAATTCTGAAAACAATGCTATGAGATAAGTTTCATTACACCAATTTTACACCAATTTCAGTGAAAACAAGGGAGGTACAGAAAGTTACAAATACGTATGGCAAGGCAGGGATTTAAACACAGGCTATGACCCAGAGTTTTCATTCAAAACTACTTCTGCTTTTATTTTTTTCCAAATCAATGTTATGGTACACTAATTTTGTACAGTTATCATAAAAGGAGAGTCTTCAAAGAAATTGCTATTGCAAACGAAATATTCATGACAAGGAAAAATAAAAAGAGCCAAGTCTGAACACATATCCACCCATGCAAAACTAACTGAGCTTCAGCTAGTGAAGTTTATGCACTTTTTAAAGTACTCTAATTAGATGTCTTCTGTTTTCCCTTTGTTTTCCATCTTTATTTCTTCCATAGTCTTCAGAAGGAAGCGGGATGGATGTATAGTTGTTAAATTCACAATAATAATTTACTAGTAAAAGGAAAAGCCACATACTGTAAGATTTTCATTGCAGAATATATGACAGATTTTCTGAAAGTAATAGCAATAGAAAATTCTGAAAAAAATTCAAATAAAAAGCAGAAAACTCT
Organism: Bos mutus; assembly: GCF_027580195.1. Classification (NCBI taxonomy): domain Eukaryota; kingdom Metazoa; phylum Chordata; class Mammalia; order Artiodactyla; family Bovidae; genus Bos; species Bos mutus. Next base: position 61,348,239 of record NC_091621.1, on the reverse strand, counting down.
GGCATACAAAGAAGATTCCATAAAATTCTAGTTCAGTTGTGTGACCACTTCTGACCCATCTTTGAATATTTCCCAACAATATGTCAAGAGAAAATATTTACATTTGAAAAACCATTTTACAAAAAACCCTCTAATCATTGCTACTGAACACTTTGTGGGAGGTGTTAACTGGTAACTACTGTTGCTGCTAAGTCGCTTCAATCGTGTACGACTCTGTGCGACCCCGTAGACATCCTCCTACCAGGCTCCCCCGTCCCTGGGATTCTCCAGGCAAGAACACTGGAGTGGGTTGCCATTTCCTTCTCTAATGCATGAAAGTAAAAAGTGAAAGTGAAGTCACTCAGTCATGTTTGTCTCTTACTGACCTCATGGACTGCAGCCCACCAGGCTCCTCCATCCATGGGATTTTCCAGGCAAGAGTACTGGAGTGGGGTGCCATTGCCTTCTCCAGTTAACTTGTATAGCCTTCTGCAAAGTTAATTTTTTAAACAAATAATATACCCTAAAGGGAATCACCATAAGAATAATCAGAAATGCAAATCAAATTTTATGTATGAAGATATCTGTAAATAAAATTGACTAAAATACAACTTATAATCATTCAAATTTAAATGGTTTAGAAAAATATTCCTAAACAGTACTGTTTATAAAGCACTGGACAATAATATGTATATGTATATATAAAATTTTATTTCAAATACATAAAAATACACTGAAAGCTACATAAAGCTCCCCTCTATACTGGAGAATCTTTGGGGGAAAAATTGTGCTGTTCACTTTCATGTCTCAGGCATGTAATTTACATAAGTAATGCTCAATGCAGAGTACATCATGAGAAATGCTGGCCTGGAGGAAGCAAAAGCCGGAATCAAGATTGCTGGGAGAAATATCAACAACCTTAGATATGCAGATGACAGCATCCTTATGGCAGAAAGCGAAGAAGAACTAAAGAGCCTCTTGATGAAAGTGAAAGAGGAGAGTGAAAAAGTTGGCTTAAAGCTCAACATTCAGAAAACTAAGATCATGGCATCCGGGTCATCACTTCATGGCAAATAGATGGGGAAACAGTGGCTGATTTTATGGTTGGGGGCTCCAAAATCACTGCAGATGGTGACTGCAACCATGAAATTAAAAGACGCTTACTCCTTGGAAGGAAAGTTATGACCAACCTAGACAGTGTATTAAAAAGCAGAGACATTATTTTGCCAACAAAGGTCGGTCTAGTCAAGGCTATGGTTTTTTCAGTAGTCATGTATGGATGTGAGAGTTGGACTATAAAGAAAGCTGAGCCCTGAAGAATTGATGCTTTTGAACTGTGGTGTTGGAGAAGACTCTTGAGAGTCCCTTGGACTGCAAGGAGATCCAACCAGTCCATCCTGAAGGAGATCAGTCTTGGGTGTTCATTGGAAGGACTGATGTTGCAGCTGAAGCTCCAATACTTTGGCCACCTCATGTGAAGAGCTGACTCATTTGAAAAGACCCTGATGCTGGGAAAGATTGAGGGCAGGAGGAGCAGAGGATGACAGAGGATGAGATGGTTGGATGGGATCACTGACTCAATGGACAGGTTTGGGTAAACTCCGGCAGTTGATGATGGACAGGGAGGCCTGGCATGCTGCGGTTCATGGGGTTGCAAAGAGTTGGACACAACTGAGTGACTGAACTGAATGCTCAATGCAAAAAAATAAAATTAACAACCGAATGAATGTTTATAGTTGGATATCTGTAAGGGGGTTTCCCTCATAGCTCAGTTCGTAAGGATCTGCCTACAATTCAGGAGACCTGGGTTGGGTTCGATTCCTGGGTTGGGAAGATCCACTGCAGAAGGGATAGGCTACCCACTCTAGTATTCTTGGGCTTCTCTTGTGGCTCAGCTGATAAAGAATCTGCCTGCAATGTGGGAGACCAGGGAGACCTGGCTTCAATCCCTGGGTTGGGAAGATCCCCTGGAGAAGGGAAAGGCTACCCACTCCAATATTCTGGCCTGGAGAATTCCATGGACTTTACAGTCCATTGGGTTGCAAAGAGTCAGATATGACTGAGCAACTTTCATTTCACTTCACTTCATTTCATCTGGTAAGAAGATCCTTTAAAGATCTTACCATTTCCAACTCCTGAACTGATTGTTTATCTCAAAAGACCAAGCACATCTACACAGGCAGATATTCTTGCATTCTCTTTCAGCATTGCAAAATTAAGTTCCTGTTGTTTAGCTGCTAAATCCTGTCTCACTCTTTTGCAAAGTCAAGTAGTAAAGTGTTTTTATTTGCTCATGAAAAATAAAAGATAACAGCCTAGTTACAATCTATAGAATTTTTGTGCAGTTTAGACGACACAGGGCACGGAAAGCATTTTACACATAAAGATATAGCATGAAAGAAATAAGTGCTGCAGTTACTGTAGTACAGTTGTCTCTTGGCATCTGAGGGGAATCCATTCCAGCACCCCACAGATATCAAAATCTGAGGATACTCAAGTCCCTCATATAAAACGGCATAGTATTTGAATATAACCTAGGCACATCCTCCCATACACTTAAAGCATTTCTAGATGATTTATAATACCTAATAACAAATAAATATTATGTAAATACAGTGTAAATCATTTCCAGCCTGTGGCAAATTCAAGTTTTACTTTACAGAACTTTCCTGATTTTTTTTTTTTTTTTTTTTTAGTATTTTTGACCTGCCCTAAGTTGAATCCTGGGAGGCAGAACCTGGGGATACGAAGTGCTAACTGCAAATTGAAGCCCTTAGGGCCTACTGAGATGCAATGTTTTCTGCCTACTTTCAGCTGTATTTTCTATAGTGTCCATAAATGTCAGCATGTTAGCTCACAGTGTGTTCAATACTTAGTTGACTTATCATCCTTCATTTAATATCCCACAATATCTCCCCATTGTTTGTGTGACAAAGTCGCAACTCCTCATGATGACACAAGACACCCTGGACAGCCTGGCACCTCCCAACCAGTCCTATCCCATCTCCCAAAAGTAGGTGCCCTCAGCCAAACCACATTACTTATACTCCCTGGCTCTCTTCTGTGGACTTTGCCATGCTGTACCCCAGCTTAGAATACACTTTTCCCTTGGCCTGATTTCCAATCTTTCTTTAAAATTTAAAACTTGCCATCTTTTCTTTCAGCTGGACTTGTCTTTCTTCCATATTTGCATGTTTGCATGCTAAGTCACTTCAGTCCTGTCTGACTCTTTGTGACCCTATGGACCATAGACCGCTAGGCTCCTCTGTCCATGGGATTTTCCAAGCAAGAATACTGGATTGGCTTGTCACGCCCTTCTCCAGGGGATCTTCCCAACCCAGGGATCAAACCAGTGTCTCTTAAATTTCCTGCACTGGCAGGTGGGTTCTTTACCACTAGCAAAACTGGGAAGCCCCTACGTGCCTCCAACATCACTGCAGCTTTCCTTGACTGTCCTCCCCCTAAACTGGCACACGCTCAAAGTCAAGTACTGTGTTATACTCTCTTTTCCAGTGCTCAAAACAAAGCTTAGCCCCAGATAGAGATTTATGAAGTCATTTCATTGATGTGCTGCTATACTAAATTAGTTTAAAAATTACAGTATTTTCAGAACCAAAAAAGGCTTAAATTTTCAGAGAAATTTTAATTCTTTAAGGCAGGTTTACCAAAGAGACAAGTTAAACCTAACAGCACTCTCAACATGGATCTAGCTTTCCAAGGTACTTTGCAAATTAGAAACGAAATACTTATGTTCATGAGCATCTCATTGGCATGCCTCTTTTCCTAACACAGTACTTTATTGTTACAGGCTTTGATCATCTGCCTTTTTTCCATCATAAATATATGTGTAACCTTGTGTGTGATAAAGTCATTTATCATATCTCAAATACCATTAAGACTTCTTTCCTAAAATAGTCTAACAGCTAATGGGAAGGCCTTAATAGTTTCTAATAAAACTAAAAAAATTATATTTGAGAGTACATGTAACTTATTCCCTAATGTCTTCAAAGAGGAGACTTGGGAAAATATAAAATAAGGAAACCAAAAAGTTAATACTCTCGTTCATTTTTTTTATTGGGATGTATGAATAGTGTTAATATTTAGATAGATACATAAAACCCATCATAGAGTTATTGGCAAACAGTGTCAGTGGCTATCAGTGAAAAACAAGGGCTTGGTAAGATTAACAAAACAATAAAAATTTAGAGATAAATTTAAAAACATGAATACCTTGCATTTTTAAAAACGAAACCAAACTTGTTTTGTAAAATTGGGTAAAAGGCAGAAAAAGGCTTTGTCAAATAACACAACAGGTCAGTAAACAGAAAAAATAAATATCCATATGACTATATATACATTTTCCTCATTTATAAAAGGAAGCTAGTGTTACCTCATAGTCTAGTTGTCACATATAAGATCATAAAAGTCACAAATATCATTGATCAGGTGATTTAGGCAGAAGAGGCACGCATTCAACTAGTGAAGCGTAAGTCACACATTTCTTTGGAAAAGAACTCAGTAATATTTAGCAAAGTTGAAAATGCAGGTATTCTTTAATTCTGCTTCTAAAAACTTATTGTACCATATAATTCTAAAAAAGAGGGCATGGCAACCCAATCCATTGTTCTTGCCAGGAAAATGGAAAGAGGAGACTGGCAGGCTATTGTCCATGGGTCTTAAAGAGTCAGACATGACTGAAGCGACTGAGCATGCACGCATATACTATTAAAAGTATTTAAAAGTATGTAAATAGAAACTTACTGCACTACTTTTTCTGTCAGCAAAAAACTGGAAAGAACTCAACAGCCATCATTCACGTATGATTACATGCAGTACTATATATCCACACAATGGAATACTATACAGTCATTAAAAGAAGTAGATTGTGTGTTTTAGTTTTTACTGAGTTTTCTTTTATAACTTCAGTTTTTTTTTTTTAAACAACATTTACTTTCTTAACAGTTTATTACAAAATACTTTTAGATTTATAGGAGACCTCTTTCCATCAACATGAAATATTCCTCCATTGATTTAGTTATTTGATTTCATTCATCAGTTTTGTATTTTGTGCTATATTGATCTTGTATATATTTTATTTCATTAATACCTAAGCCTCTCATTTGCTGGGAGCTAATGTGAATGTTGTATTTTTAATCTCAATTTCACTTGTTCATCGTTGGTATATAGGAAAGCAATTGACTTTAGTGTGTTAGCCTATCACCTTGTTTATCAGGCCCGAAGTTTTTGTCAGGATTCTTTTTGATTTTATCCAGAGACTATTATGTCATCTTTGAACAAAGACAGTTTATATTCTTTTCAAAGAGCTCTAAATATATAGTTCCCATATACTCTGTATCCTAATGTTCTTAATATCAACGTCTTACATAATGCTGATATATTTATCAAACTAAGAAATTAACACTTTAAAAAAATTATTTATGTATTTTTAAAAAGCTACATCATTTGAAGTAGATCAATAACACATAATAAATGTAGACTAACCAAGCATAGATAGGTAGACTGGTCTCAAGATCAGTTTTCTAATAGCAATTGATCAGACAAATCTAGATTTACTTCTCATTTGTGACATTTAAATAGCAAGAAATTAGCAGCCCATCTTATATATGATTTTCCCTTCTGTGCCACAATTAAACCACACTGCTCTATAAAAATAAACAAATGAAACAATAAAAATAAAATAAGTGTGATATGCAAGAAATTGTGTTTCATCTTCTCATTTATTTATATGATTATTTCTTGAAGACCAGTACTGAACCAGTACTAAACCAGTACAAGACCTGAACCAGTACTACATGAGCAGACTGAGTTGGAATTGTGAGGATACACAGAAAATTTTTTTAAGTTCTGTTTCAACAGAATTCTTAGAAGGATCTAAGTAAAAACTATATTTGTTAATTGGTCTTGCCCTTTTTTGTCCCAGCCCAGATTCCTCCCCTGAACCCTTGGACACAAACTAAATACACAGAGTCAGTCTAATAAGCTGATCTGCTCAGAAAATTTCTTCTTTTCTTTAAGCCCTCCCACAGGTACAATCCTATTGATGCCATCATTCAGCATACATCACCTTCTTTTTACCCTGGGGGCAGACTAATTTACAAGCAAAACGAAGGCCTTGACTTTTACATCCTATGACAGTAATTACATACGGAATTGCTAAATAATAAAGGCCTGTAACCTATCTTTTGCAATCATCTGAGAAAATGAATTAATTATAAGTCAGGATACTTTAACTCTTTTAGAAGTATCTTTTTATTTTTTTTATTTTTTTTTTCCATTTTGTTCCTTGCTTTTTTTTTTTCTAATTTTATTTTATTTTTAAACTTTACATAATTGTATTAGTTTTGCCAAATATCAAAATGAATCAGCCACAGGTATACATGTGTTCCCCATCCTGAACCCTCCTCCCTCCTCCCTCCCCATACCATCCCTCTGGGTCGTCCCAGTGCACTAGCCCCAAGCATCCAGTATCGTGCATCGAACCTGGACTGGCAACTCGTTTCTTACATGATATTTTACATGTTTCAATGCCATTCTCCCAAATCTTCCCACCCTCTCCCTCTCCCACAGAGCCCATAAGACTGTTCTATACAAATGAGCATTTTCACCCACACAAAGTTAGGATCTGTATGGAGACACGTACTTTCTCATAGGGCTTCCCAGGTGGCACTTAGTGGTAAAGAACTCAACTGCCAATGCAGGAGAGGCAAGAGACCTCTGGGTTCAACCCCTAGGTTTGGAAGATCCCCTGGGAAATGGCAACTCACGGCAGTCTTCTTGCCTGGAGAATCCTCATGGACAGAAGAGCCTGGTGGGCTACAGTCCATGGAGTTGCAAAGAGTTGGACACGACTGAAGTGACTTAGGATGCACTCAGGCACTTTCTCATAATTTATTCACATATCAATAAACACTTTATTGAGGCCAGGAAATTAGGTGGAAAAACATCTTTAAGGAGGTATCATAGTATTCTGAAGCAACTAAACAATACATTATTGACAAAGTTGGAAATTCAAAATAATCACTTTTATACAATAACAATAAATTTGATTTCTATTGCTTATAGTAAACATACTAAACTATGCTGCATGGTTTATTTTTTTCCTTTCTGCAATCCTTTTCCTTTCCTTGATAACAGATTGTGGAAATAAATTAACTCATTTGTTATTCTATGTCATTCTAGTATTTAAGCTGTCACCAATGCTTTTATTATAAAGAAGAATCACTTGTGGACTTTGTGTTTTCCTTCTTACGTATTTTTTTTGGCATTCCTTCAGTGTTCTTTCCTGCATTAACTTTAATCTGTGAGATGATACACATGGAAACTAAAAGGGATTCAACAAGAGAAAAAGTATAATATGTTCCTATTATTGACATCTCCATGAATTTTATAACACTCATTTACTTTTAAGTATTTTTAAATCACTATAAAAGTGGACTGACAATTAATGCTATACTTTATGTGTAATGAGCAGTATCTGACACTTGAAAAATAACAGATAATGCTAACTCAACAGTAATGTAATCTACAACAAGTCTACTTGCCTCTTTCCTACCCCATTGATGTGCTGGATCATCAGCAAAGGGTAAATCAAAAGGCAACTTACATGGAGGACAAAACCTGTTGTTTCTTAGAAATCTGGAGTATCAACTTATGTGCATAAATACGCTTTAATGATTATAAATCATACACAAATCCAAAAGGATATTATTTATGTTGATCAACATACTTTGCTTACTTAATAAAAAAGGAAATGGCAAAACATTCTCAACACTGTGCCACTATTATGTCAGCTTTATCATCTATTTTTCCGATTTCTGACTCATATATGGAATTGGCTGCTTTTCAACATTTACTCTGATGTTCAGTCCAGGCCTCCAAAGACTATCACCAGCTTCTTCCATCAGCTCAGATTCTCATATTTGAACTTAGTGCACATCGCCTGAATGTTTCAGTCCCCTCAAACTCAATGTCCTCAAAACTTACTTTCTCTGCATCTTCTCTTTTTGAATACAGTTTTATATATACATGAATGCTTTTATAACTGAGACAGAAAAGAAAGAAGGTGAAGTCATTCAGTCATGTCCAACTCTTTGCGACCCCCTGGACTGTAGCCTATCAAGCTCCTCCATCCATGGAATTTTCCAGGCAAGAGTACTGGAGTGGGTTGCCATTTCCTTCTCCAGGGGATCTCCCCGACCCATGGATGGAACTTGGGTCTCCCACATTGCAGGCAGACGCTTTACCATCTGGGCCACCAGAGAAGTTTGTGACTGAACTTTTTTCAAATCAGAAACTTGGGAGTCATTCAAAACCTTTTTTTTCTCATTGTTATACATCCAATAACTCATAAGACTTATAAACTTTACACCAGATACATCTATAGGATCTTATTCGTCTCTCCCTCCCCACAATCATCACCTCTTACAAAAACTATTACCAGAGTTTCCACACAGTAGCATCACATACCTGGAAGGACCTTAAATTCTCAGCATATCAAATTTTCTGTTCCTCATTCTTGAAACTTCCCTGCATGGACTTCCCTGGTGGCTCGGACAGTAAAGTGTCTGCCTACAATGTGGGAGACCCAGGTTCAGTTCCTGGGCTGGGAAGATCCTTTGGAGAAGGAAATGGCAACCCACTCCAGTACTCTTGCCTGGAAAATCTCATGGACGGAGGAGCCTGATAGTCTACAATCCATGGGGTCGCAAAGAGTCAGACACGACTGAGCAACTAAACTTAAATTCATGCTTGAAATAGTTCTCACAACATTATTTTTTCCCCGAATACTGTGAAAATCAAGGAAATATGCTTTCTACAGTAGATTTATAATTCTTGTGTAGATTTATATTTGGGGAGAACAGTATAGAAGAGTAGAAAAGTGAACTGGAATTGTTTCAAATAGACTAATTTTAGAACTTTAGAGTTCAAATAGTTTTTTTTTCTTGTTTAAATTTAGCTAAATAGTGCAAATACCCAGAATGTCAACATCCTATATAATCTTGGTACATTTATCAAATTAAGAAAGAATATCCTGACCGTCTAGTCATTAATAAAATAAGGATGATATTTTCTGACAGAGTTCTTATGGAGATTAGTGAATTAGATATACAATCTTGTCTCTTTATCAACTCTACTATACATTTCCTTTTCAGTTGTCAGACATTTACATTTTTACTAGGTTTTTGTTATGGGATGAATTGTGTTACCCCGAAAGATACTAAAGTACTAAGACCTAGTACCTATAAATGTGGCCTTATTTGGAAATAAGATCTTTGCAGATGATCACACTAAGATAAGGTCATTTGGTTGGATCCTAATCCAATATGCTTGTGTCCTTATAAGTAGAGGGGAAACTTGGGTAGACGGACACTTACAGAGGAATGACAAGGTGAAGACACAGGGAAAACGTTATCTAAAGCCATGGAATCCCGGAGGCAATAAGAAGCATGGATCAGATTCTCCCATATAACTCTCAGAAGAAATTAATTCAGCCAATAGCTTGATTTCAGACTTTGAGCATCTAAAACTATTAGACAATAAATGTATACTGTCTAAGCCACCTGGTTTGTAATACCTTGTAAAAGAAAATCCAGCAAAGTAAAGCAGCAGTTTTGTTTCATGTAAATGTGTCCATTCTTGTGTTAACCATTTTAGAGGGTTAGGTAAGAAAAAAGACACACTTGAATATGTAGATCATGTGTCACTTAGTACACAGGTAACTAGATAATTCAAGACATTTATAATGCCACACATGAAATTCTATAAATCTCAGAGGGAAACATGTCAAAATAATTACATTTACATTCTACCAAGCCAAAGGGAAGCCCTCATGATCAAGAGAAGCTGAACAAAGTCATTCGTGTAACATTTTCCTTAACTCCTCTCTGTATGACTACCATTGAAATTCTGTGTAATTTCTCTAACTGCTGGATTATTGTACTATTAAAGAGGCTTCTATTTAATAGCTGGAGAAGGCAATGGCACACCACTCCAATACTCTTGCCTGGAAAATCCCATGTACGGAGGAGCCTGGTAGGCTGCAGTCCATGGGGTCGCTAGAGTCGGACACGACTGAGCGACTTCACTTTCACTTTTTACTCTCATGCATTGGAGAAGGAAATGGCAACCCACTCCAGTGTTCTTGCCTGGAGAATCCCAGGGATGGGGGAGCCTGGTGGGCTGCCATCTACGGGGTTGCACAGAGTTGGACATGACTAAAGCAACTTAGCAGCAAAGAGGCTTCTATTAGAAAGAACATAGTTTAAGTGAATCACTGAGAGGGCTAAATAAACAAACTTTAGATTAAACATTTAGTAACTAACCCTAAAGTAAACCCAGAGAACAGGGACCCAGGGGACCTGCTCTCTTTTCCCAATCAGGAAGTCTCCAGCTTTCAGACAACACACAGTGATCAGGAAAACAGCAGCGGCAGAAGCTCCAGAAGCCCAGTCTCCCTGCTAGAGCCGGCACCAGTGAGATCTGTGCCACATGTCCTGCCTCTCAGCATCCACAAAGTGCCCAACAGGATGCTGAGACCTTTGCTAACTCCGCCAGAGAAGTCCTACATTCCTCTCTGCTGTGCATTTCAGCTGACAGGACAGAAGCCACAGAGAGAGATATGACATTGACAGCTGCTGCTGCTAAGTCACTTCAGTCGTGTCCGACCCTGTGCGAACCCGTAGATGGCAGCCCACCAGGCTCCCCTGTTCCTGGGATTCTCCAGGCAAGAACACTGGAGTGGGTTGCCATTTCCTTCTCCAATGCACAAAAGTGAGAAGTGAAAGGGAAGTTGCTCAGTTGTGTTGGACTCTTAGCGACCCCATGGACTGCAGCCTACCAGGCTCCTCCATCCATGGGATTCTCCAGGCAAGAGTACTGGCATGGGGTGCCACTGCCTTCTCGGACATTGACAGAACCTGAATAAAATCAGTTTAGGAGCTCTGACTGCAAGAGAATCTTAAAAATGTAGGTTGTAGCTGTCTGCCTTCTGCTAGTCATCACGCCCCATTAGAAGTAGGATGGTGTTGAGCACCAACCTACCATACCACCAGATAAACTAGCAATGTCGGTTTGATATGGAGGCAACTTAGGCGCACAATGAAATCTCTTGTATAGCAGTTCTTACTCTTCATTGCTGCTTGCAGACTGTTTCCTTCCTAAAAGCCTCCAGTTTTGAAACTCAACTCTTATGCTGCACTGCCAGCCACACTTCTTTCTGTAGTAATTTAAAGATGTGATTTAATTACTTTCTTTCATATATTAAATATTTTAACACCTGGCTCAAAATCATTTTTTTTCCAATCAGAATTTTTGATGCATAGAAAAGAATCTTGACCTATTTTTTGATCCTCAATTGTACCTTAGTCACCCATTTTTGATCATAGAAAAAGTAATGGAGTTCCAAAAAACATCTACTTCTGCTTCATTGACTACACCAAGGCCTTTGACTGTGTGGATCACAACAAACTGTGGAATATACTTAAAGAGATGGGAACACCAGACCACCTTACCTGTCCTAAGAAACTTGTATGCAGGACAAGAAGCAACATTTAGAGCTGGACACAGAACAAATGACTGGTTCCAAATTGGGAGAGTAGTACGTCTAGGCTGTATATTGTCACCTTGCTTATTTAACTTATATGCAGAGTATATCATGCAAAATGCTGGGCTGCATGAAACACAAGCTGGAATCAGAATTGCCAGGTGAAATATCAATAACCTCAGATATGTAGAAGAACAACTTTAATGGCAGAAAGTGAAGAGGAATTAAAGAGCCTCCTGATGAAGGTGAAAGAGGAGAGTGAAAAAGTTGGCTTAAAGCTCAACATTCAGAAAACTAAGATCAGGGCATCTGGTCCCATCACTTCATGTCAAATAAATAGATGAGGAAAAAATAGAAATAGTGACAGATTTCATTTTCTTGATCTCCAAATCATTGTAGACAGTGACTACAGCCATGAAATTGAAAGACATTTGCTCCCTAGAAGAAAACCTATGACAAACCTAGACGGCATATTAAAAAGCAGAGACATTACTTTGCAAGTGAAGGTCCATGTAGTCAAAGCTATGTTTTTTCCAGTAATCATGTATGGATGTGAGACTTGGACCATAAAGAAGGCTGAGCACCAAAGAACTGATGCTTTCAAACTGTGGTGCTGGAAAAGTCCCTTGGACTACAAGGAGTTCAAACCAGTCCATCCTAAAGGAAATCAACCCTGAATATTCATTGTCAGGTCTGGTGATGAAACTGAAGCTTCAATACTTTGGCTACATGATGCGAAGAACTGAATCATTGGGAAAAAACCCTAATGGTAGGAAAGACTTAGGGCAAGAGGAGAAGGGGGCAACAGAGGATGAGATGGTTGAATGGCATCACTGACTCAGTGGACATGAGTTTGAACAAACTCAGGGAGATAGTGAAGGACATGGAAGCTTGGTGTGCTGCAGTTCATGGGGTTGCAGAGTCAGACACGACTTAGCAACTAAACAACACTACCACCAGCTTTCAAGGTCATGCTTTGTCTTGCTAACATCAATAAGTGAGTGAAAGTCACTCAGGCATGTCCGACTCTTTGTGACCCCATGGACTGTCCTTGGAATTCTCCAAGCCAGAATACTGGAGTGGGTAGCCTTTCCCTTCTCCAGGGGATCTTCCCAGAGATTGAAACTAGGTCTCCCACATTGCAGGCATATTCTTTAACAACTGAGCTATCAGGGAAGCCCACTGCTAACATCAATAGCTATACCCTAATATCATAATCTAAATTATAAATACCTCATTTCTATATACCATCCTCTAGATTTCTAACTATTCCCTTAAATACCCAAGAATCAGTAATTCTCCAAAGTGAGAAGGGCCTGAATCTACTACATATCATCTCTTCATTCTATCTCAAGTCCTTACATCCCTAACATCCATCTTAGATACTGTAATTCATAATTAAAATTGTGCAGACATCTACACCTTTCCAAGCATCTCCTTGTCTTCTCAAGTACTTTCTAAACCACTTTTCCTGATGTATAATTTTCCCTAACACCTGTGTAGCCATCTATCTTTTTTTTTTTTTCACTTGACTGCAATTGCCATGAGGCCAAAGACTGTTTTATTCACTGCTGCTGCTCCAGATTGTACAGTAATGTCTGGGATGTAATAAGAACTCAAATAATATTTTCTGAGTAAATAAATGACATAGTTATCTTATAATGATTCTTTAATTTAACTAGAACAGTGGCTGTCAGATGGTAGGTGCTCAAATACTTTTTTGAATAAATAAGTCATAAAGAACCGCAATTCTAAGATGAAGTAAGCCCTTACAATTGTATTTGGTATATCCATTAAAGGTAAGTGGAAAAGGCCATTTTGTAAAGTCAATAATACTTAAGAAATACAAAGTTATCTTGATGTTTTATTTATATTTTATGAAATTTAAAATTTCATATAAAATTAAAATTTTCATAATATAAAATTTAAAAATTTTCCTCTTTTATTTTCCCTTATAAAATTTGCCACCTTTTTGATGATAATTACTTCAAATAAAGTAACAATGGGCTTGCCTGGTAGCTCAGCTGGTAAAGAATACACCTGTAATACAGAAGACCCTGGTTTGATTCCTGGGTTGGGAAGATCCACTGGAAAAGGGATAGGCTACCCATTCCAGTATTCATGGGCTTCCCTGGTGGCTCAGATGGTAAAGAATCTGCCTGCAATGCAGGAGACCTGGATTCAATCCCTGGATTGGGAAGATCCCCTGGAGGAAGGCATAGCAACCCACTTCAGTATTCTTGCCTGGAGAATCCCTATGGACTGAGAAGCCTGGTGGGCTACAGTCCATGGGGTCACAAAGAGTTGGGCACAACTGAGTGACTAAGCACACAAAGTAACAATATAATGTCTAAAGATTAAAAATATGTGAGATAACTAAATGAATGAATTCTCAGATTGGTCAATTAAAATAACTATAGATATATTAATGTTGTACTGAAACTCTTATTCTTTTCAAATTGATTCTACTCTCTTCAATTTGTCTTTAAGAAAGGAAATTAAATAGCTTGAAAATATTTAAAGATTCATTTTAATGATGCCTTTCAGCAGTCATAATGTAGTTCCCAAGCTATTAATTACATCAGGTAAGTCAACCATGACAATCTGTTAATAGGAAATGAAGAAGAAAATTAAATTAGAGGAAACTACTTAAACTGATTACCTAATTATAGAGGCTCATATTACATAAGCATGCAAAAGGAGAGCCTATATTTGTACACTTACATGCACCTAACTTTGATTGCTGACAGTGATGTTGCTTTCATTACTCTAGTGAACCTTCCAGAGATCTATAGTATGTCAAATTGCATGAGGTAGTCTATTAAGAAAAAAAAGTTTCAAGTCTTTTTGTAATTAACATGTTCCTAAAAGCTACACAGTCTTTAGCTGTAGAAGCATATCACAACAAAATGCTATTTAGAGATTATCATAATAATATTTATGATGGGTTATTTAAAGAATGGAATTATCTGATTTTGTGTATTTTGTAACCTCTCACAGTACAAAAGGCAACTGCTGCTTTCTTCCCCTTTTCCTTTCTGATTTCTTTCTTTCCTTCCTTCCACGAATATTTTTTGGTTACCTGCTACGTGCCAGGTACTTTGACAAGTTTGGCAGGATAACACATAGCAAGACAGAAAAAAGTGTCGAAAGATAAGAAGCAGTCAATTAAGAGAATAGCTGTAAGAAAGGGGGTCAGCATGCTTTCCTGTTTCTTTGGTGGGAAAAGCAAAGCATATTCTAAGAGTTAGTGTGTTGGGACAGAAGGGATGACAAGTGAGTGTATGAAAGGACGGGGATAGTAGGTGGTCAGCATTCACACCATGCAGTGTCTGGTGGCCCAGAGCGGGCATCTGCATTCTGTTGTGTGCACAATGAGAAGCCGGTATAGTGCTTTTGGGTCTTCCCCCTGTAGCAGTGGCTGAGTGGTAAAAGAATCCCCTGCAGTGTAGGAGACAGATGCAGGAGCTGCGAGTTCAATCCCTGGGTCAGGAAGATCCCTGGAGGAGGACATGGCAACCCACTCCAGGATTCTTGCCTGGAAAATCCCATGAACAGAAAAACCTGGCAGGCTACCATTCATGGGGCCACAGAGAGTCAGGCAGGACTAAGGCGACCGAGCAGGGCTCACAGTGCCTTTCAGGAGGGAGCCCAGATGGGTTAGTGTCAAATTACCTAAGCATCATATAAAAGATAATAGCAGAAACTTCTTTTTATTATATAATGCCCTACTTTGTGTTTAATGTTAGAGAATGACATAAATCCAAAATCTATAGTGTATATATATATTTTAAATAAGGATGGTGCTAAATATTCATAGATGGATTGCTAGAGTATAACTAAATGATTAGTTAATGGAAAACAATGTATTGTTGACCCTTACAAATTTAAGGAGTCACATGAAGGAAAATGTGGCTTAATGATCATTAACAAAAAATCAAAGTGAGTTTTGAGACTTCTGCACACCCTAGATAACAGTCCTTATTAAATACTGCTTAATGCAGTAACTCTGGTGAGTGGTAATTTGAGATATTAATCATCTAATTGAGTGAATGGAGGTTTATTTTAATCTTTACTAATCATGAATTCTTGGAAAAGAAGCAATATATTGCAAGCTTCTGCAAGAGCAATATATGTATCAGTAAGCACTCAATATGGCTATTTTATTAACTGAAGTATTTTAAGTAGTGATGAGACATCCAAATGAAAAAAATTTTAATGTTAATAGATGTTAAAACTTCACATTTTATATATTTATCAATTTTTTATCTTCTGAAGAAGATAAATTATATCCAGGACTGCTTGACTTTGTAACATAAAATTTACACTATAGGTTGTTATCAATATGTAAAGAAAACAGCAAGAATTGATTTTTTCAGTGGTTCTCATTCCAACCAAACATAATCAGAGAATACATTTCTCTAAGCGAATAATTGTCATGCATTAAGGAAAACACCAAAAATATAGCTTCTTTCAGATATTTGATCCATCATGACTTTTGGAAAATATTAAATCTGTAGACTTGAATATATAAGCAATGTGAACTGGGCTGCAAGCATCCATTATTCAAGATATTTAAAGCTAGCTATTTCACTGACTCAAAATAATCTATTGCAGGTTATATTTTTCCTTTGATTCCACTGCCTACACCTCCCTCCAAAATGGACATGTATTCTCCTAGGTATACATTTAACTTCATCCAAGAAATATGCATTGACTCTCTACTGTGGATCCTATACATAAAACACAATATAGGCAACATTTGATGTAACTCTATGTGTCTTTATGTTCAGAAGGTATGATACATTAAAATTGACTTATCTCATGCCTGTTAAGTCGCTTTTTGTGTGTGTGTCTGACTCTTTGCGATGCTATGGACTGTGGCTGCCAGGTTCCTCTGCCCATGGGATTCTCCAGGCAAGAATAGCCCAGTGAGTTGCTATTTCCTCCTGCAGGGGAGCTTCCCGACCCAGGAACTGAAACCACGTCTTTACCACTGAGCCACCTGGGAAGCCATCTGAAGATTAGCTCTCTCACATGTATACCTGTGGCGGATTCATTTTGATATTTGGCAAAACTAATACAATTATGTAAAGTTTAAAAATAAAATAAAATTAAAAAAAAATGTTTTAACAATTCTCATACAGAAAACCTTAGATATAAAAACTTGAGTCAATCATTCTACATCTGTCTCAGCAGATGTAGAAATACATCTGTATTTCTATTTGTACAATGTCAGAAATACATAGAAATACATCTGTATTTCTATTTGTACAATGTCAGAAATACACAGAAGTATTTCTGACTCGGAAATCACACAAGCTTTCTTCCTCCAAGCTCCTGCTAGTTCAGTAGTACGGTCTATCCTACATATTACTGTAAAAGCTACATTAGTTCTTTATTTCACCCCATTTTATTTCCCTCCCAACCAAATTTTTCCTTAGAAACCCTTTTCCACAATAATAACTCTCTTCTTTGCTTTCCTTACAAAATACTTTTCCAATTGCCTGCCCTTACTGAAAGCAAGCTTTCTTTAGAAGGCATCACTCTCCTGTTCCCTTACTTGTGGGGATAGTATTCCGTATCAGTTAAGGGAATGGTAGCTTCTATAACAGTCAGTCAGTTCAGTCACTCAGTCGTGTCTGACTCTTTGTGACCCCATGGATGGCAGCACGCCAGACTTCCCTGTCCCTCACCAATTCCTGGAGCAGAGAAAGTCTTAAATCTCAATAGAAGCATTTTCTAATTAGTAGGCTGGGAACTTCGCTCCACGTCCTCTATCAAGGACCCAGGGTGATGGAGGTTCTGCAGTTTTTAATATGTTGCTTCTAGTACACTTGTGGAATCAACATCCACGGCTCAGAAGATGACATGGGATTTTATAGGCCAGAAATTGGTGTTTGCTTTTGTGGCCACTCATTCATGGGCCACAAATCTGTCGGTTGGATGCTCTTAAGAACAAGGGAAGAAGGGACATATCCTATAGCCAAGTGCATGGAAGGAAAGGAAACCGGTTTTGCTAAATAACTAAGCAGTCTCTCAGTATTCTATGCTTCACGTACAACAGGCACATGTTGCTGGCATTTTCTATTTATAAAACAGTTCTTTATTCATTGAGACTTGCATAGGAATCACATCTTAGAATTGACTGCCTTCTATATTTTCATCAATGTGAGAAGTTTTAGTCTTTATGTGGTCGACCCATTCCAAAACCTAGCTTCCAGATTTTTTAAAAAATTTATTTCAACATAAGTAATTGTTCTTTACCTTTCATCTCTTCTGCCACCCATATTCACGTACACTTGTGTGAACTGCTTTACGCATTCTTGTCATTTGGACATTTGAATTATTGTAGTTCTTGAATTCTGCATCCTTTTTCTCATCGGCATCCCTCTTGCCACTGTTATTAAGCTCTATTTACAAGGGATTCTTTCCTGGCCTTTCCTTCTACTGTCTGAAGATGGATCTGTACTCTGTGTTATCTAAGAAACTAGAACTTAACTCTGTAATGTGAAGGATTTTGAAAAATAAAAAATTTATACTAACTTCAGCAAATTAGTCTGAATTTTCCCACCTAAATCTCTTGTCTTGCTAAACCCATATTAACCCATCAATAGCTGTTAAACAATGGCCCCAGTGATGCTCTCTCTATATCCAGTTTTAAGTTGCTATGTTTGTGGTAATGTATTATTCAACACCGAGGAACACTTAACATACTGTAAGTATGCCACATTCATGCCTTTCTTCATGGTGAGACTCTAAGTTCCTTGAAGGTGGGAAGCACATTTCATCTATAAAACTTAATAAATCAGTAAATATTTTCTTGCAGAATTAAATAACATACTTACATGTCTAAGAAATCTAGTCATTAGTAAAAGAGATAAAATTTAAAAATCAAGACATTCTAATAAAATCTAGGTCTCAGTAGTGGACACTGCTGTGTCCTTTTCTTCTTTCTAAATATCTAGATTTTAGAACAGTTATTTCTCCCTCCTACATGCATCCCAGGTAGCCTGGGAAAAGCTAATTAATCTCCTAATTTCAGAGTACGTTTTTGACTTGAGAGAACCAGAATTTTCTTTTCTCTGTTCTCGGACACTAGCCTAGGGATGTACCCTTGATTGAATCTCTTACTTGGAATCCTGGAAACAGAAAGTGTTTTGTCTTCTACTAGATGTGAATAAATATTCACGTGGTCCTACTCGCTAACGGAAGATAACTTTTGGCTCTGAGTTTTGCCTGTTTGGGGATGGTGATGACATTTCTGGAGGGCTGAGCAGAGAAACATGAAACTGTTCTTGATAACATAGTTGAAGCACTGTTCACCCAGTGCTGAATCCTACCTTATTTTTGGATGAGTTACTGGTAAATCTCTTCATGGTTTAAAATTAGTCTTAGATGAGATTTCGTTGCTTTAACATATTTACAGTTTCTTAAATGATATTCTTAGGACTTGATATAAACATTTAGTCATTTGACTAGTTGTTTATGGAATGTCAAATAAATGAACTGATAATTTTGACATGTTAATACAGTCCTTATATGATAATGTAAACAGAAAATAATGCATTTCTTACCTTCATGTTGCTATATAACTAGAATAATCAATATCAGATACTTTAAAACATTTAATATGCTTAATTTCTTGATAGTGTTTATCTCTAGCTCCTCATACTCAAGTGGTTCTGCATAAGTTTAGGCTACATATGATTTATATCTGTTTTAAATGATATAGTTATTCATATTTTTGAATTCCAATAATAAATTTATGGTTCTAGATGGGAGTATGACTTAATGGTTAAACTAAAGAATTTCCACGAGAATTTAAATTAGCCTTTGATTAAAACCAAGGCATTGATCTAACAGAAAAACTGATGGGAAATTCTGCTAGTTTTATAAGAAAATGCATGCAAATTATATAGTCAAAGTGTTTGAGTCTTGATCTATTTTTTAACCATAATATAGGAACTGGGATAATCAATATTTAAACTTAATAGGTGTCAGTACTAGATGAAAACAGACT
Source organism: Bos mutus (assembly GCF_027580195.1). Classification (NCBI taxonomy): domain Eukaryota; kingdom Metazoa; phylum Chordata; class Mammalia; order Artiodactyla; family Bovidae; genus Bos; species Bos mutus. The sequence goes on along the minus strand of NC_091621.1, from coordinate 61,328,674 downwards.
AATTACCCAGAATTATGCATCTAACGCATCATTACTTTCCTCTTTTCACTGGATAATTTCCATCCTGAAAGACACTTTATTTATCCTTCTGTCTCCTCCTACCTACTCCTACCATTTTTCTACTTTCCTTTAGAATAAAATTCTTTTAAAAAAGTGTCTCTACATACGGTATTTACCTACACTCGTGCTATTTCCTCTTAAATCCTCTTGACCAAAGCTTATTTTTGACAAGGTACACAGTGACACCACACACACACTCACTCTCAAATATCTGCACAGTCCCCTCCTCACCTCATTTGAGTTCATGTCCAAATGTAACATTCTTAGATTAGCCTTCCCTAGACCTCCAGAAGGAGAAGGAAATGGCAACCCACTCCAGTGTTCTTGCCTGGAGAATCCCATGGACGGAGAAGCCTGATAGGCTGCAGTCCATGGGGTCGCACAGAGTTGGACACGACTGAAGCGACTTAGCAGCAGCAAACCTCCAGCACCCTGCTTTACCATTCTCTTTAGTGCCTAATGATCATCTGATATTCTCTATATTTTATTTATATATTTGTCATCATTACCAGTCACTCTCACTAGAATGTAGGCTCCACAAAGAAGGCTTCTAGTGTTTTTTCATTGCAGTATCACAGGTCCTAGAACAATGCCTGGCCATTTGTAGACACACAATAATTTTTGTTGAATAAATGAGAGAGAACCATTGATCAAGTAAGCAAGAATTAAGGAAGCCACTATTGGTAGACAGAGGATGTCAGGATACAGTCTAAAACACACAGGCTGATTTAAAAGGATTAATAAGTCAAAAAATAGTATAGGTAACAGGAATTCAGATTCTACAAAAGACTAGGTAAAATGAAAGAACAGAACTAGATAAAACATCAGCTTTTATGTAATTTTCATACATACTTCATATATTCTAAAGCCAGAACTTATTTTAAATAGAGCTTTTTTTATAAGTGGAAGCAGGCAAATATAACTTCTGTGGGGTGAAATAAAAATGAGTTCCTAACAATGAGAGGGAATCTACATTCCATTCAAATTACTGGGTACTTATGTGTTCAGCCCTAAGCAGTAGTGACTTATAACTGTCTATGCCCACAAAATACAATTTAAGTTCACAAATTTGCAAATAAGTAAGCAGAAATATTATACAGCAACACAGCTACCAAAAGCATGATTAAAAGTACTTCCAGAGCAACATCAGAATAATTATCCTAGAATCAGCAGCAGAGGAAATGCACTAAAACCAAGTTTTATTTTTCTCAGATTCATGGGACTGTGGAGCTTACCCACACAACAGAATCAGTAGCATGGAATTATATTTTACACATAAATCAGCCATTGTGCACTCTAAAATCATACAGAAACCAGTGAGTGTAAAAAACATACTTTATAACAATAGCTTTGAAAAGAAACAATAGTGGTATTTTCAACATCAGTAAAATGGATCATATTCCAATTTTGTATTATTTCTAAAATTAAAGCATTGCATCAAGAGTTTCAGTTTTAAAAGAAGACATGCAAGAAATCATTTTCATTTATAACTCATTCAGGAAACTATTTTCTTCTCAGCACAAAGAACAACTCATCTGAAAACAAGAAAGGCACAGACTAGTAGAGTCAATGTGTCAGAGAAATTAAAAAAAAAAACAACTGACCACCAAAATGAGAATTATTTTCATTTTAATGAACATCATTAACAAAGAAAACATTCCTGTATATTAAATAAAGATTTAAGAAACAAAATGTAAAAATGAGGTTGTTATAGATTTCTCCAGCTAGTCAAAGAAGACTTTTGAGCCTAATGCTAATATCTTATTTTCCTTTCCAGGATCAAGTGATAAGCTAACATCTTAATTTCTTCAAAATTATATTTTCCTATTTCAATATAATATTCTTAATGTTTTATTTTACAATTCTAAAATAATGAGTAAGGCATTAAAAAACAAAATACAAAGGCGGGGGGGGAAGGAGAGAAAAAAAATGCAAGGTCAAATAAGAGTGCTGCTGCTGCTGCTGCTAAGTCGCTTCAGTCGTGTCCGACTCTGTGCGACCCCATGGACGGCAGCCCACCAGGCTCCCCGTCCCTGGGGTTCTCCAGGCAAGAACACCGGAGTGGGTTGCCATTCCCTTCTCCAATGCAGGAAAGTGAAAAGTGAAAGTGAAGTCGCTCAGTTGTGTCCGACTCCTAGCGACCCCAGGGACTGTAGCCCACCAGGCTCCTCCGTCCATGGGAGTTTCCAGGCAAGAGTACTGGAGTGGGGTGCAAATGAGAGTACTAAATCCCAATCCAATAGTCCACCAAGAAGGACTAACCTCTAGGAAGAATATAATCTGTGTATTTATTCCAGTTATAGGTGTATAGATGGAGATGAGAGAGGAAGAGGGAGATAGAAATAGAAACAGAGAGACAGAGAGAAATTATCTGTGTAACAAGATTGTTCTAGTTACAATGGTGACCAAGGTTATTTCCAATTCTATGTCAGTTATAATTGTTATTTTAAGTAACATATTTGCTAAGTTTGCAATATTAAAATACTTAAGGAAATTTAGACTTCCATATATTATACTTATTAAAGTGTAATTTAAGCAATTTATAATGTTATCTTTCAAGCAATTTAAACCATTAAAGGGAAATTAAGGTATACACTGTACAAATGCAAACCAAAATATAAAAAGGTACTAAGTTTGTAAATGACAACATATAAATTTAACAAAGCTCTGCAAATGTTAAAATTTGCTACAATTACGAGCAGAAAAATATGACTACCAATTAAAATTTAAGGTTTAAAAATGAGAGATATAACTTTAAACCAATGAATACTAATTCTTAAAATAATCATTTAATAAATATTTTCTACATGTCTCTCTAGATATTTTTGAAGGGTGGGAATGAAACAAAAACAAAAACAAAAACCAATAATCTTAATGCATATTATTTTACATAGCAATGTTTATTAAAAGAAAGTGGATCACAGTATGATGAGAGAAACATGAATTGAACTCTTGACTAGGGAACCCAGTGGTAAGGAGGTGCCATTTAAGAGGAAGTCAAAAATCTGGGGGCAGAGCACTCCTATCATGCATGAGAATAGGAGGGGAGGACTATGTAGGCAAGAGTCAGGATGTGAAGAATTCTTTTTACCAGGTACACTGGAAAACCTTAGAGGGTTTAAGTATGGAAGACAGGAGACTTGATATGTATTTTAAGAGACCACCTTGGTTGCTATGGTGGGGAGATGAAATGGAAGCATGGAAGGCCTGCTGAATGGCTATTCTATTTCACTGAAGAGGTGACACTGTCTTACGCTGGAAGGGAATTAGAGTATTTGGATGTATGACATCAGGGAAAGTTGACAGAATGTGCTGATTTTCACTGAGAATTGGCAGATGAGGTATACAAAAGCAAAAGGGTGAGATCAAGAATGAATCCTAAAAAGGAAAAAATGAATCTTAGAGTTTCAGGAGAATCTGAAAGAGACTATGTTATTTACTGAAATGGAGATGGCTGGAGGTACACAAGGCTTGAGGGAGGAAAATCCTCCTTTGAGGATGTCTGAGGTATGTATTTAGACATCTCAGTAGAGATGTGAAGTATGTGGCTGGATATACACGTTATGTACGGCTAGGAAGTCAGGGCAGCAGAGAAATATACTTGAGACTTATACCTGTTTATTTGGTTCTTTGTTTTAATATGCTTCAAATTCATTTGTATCAGTTTGGTCATAAGCCTAGAGTATAATTCTCAAACATAACTTTGATTTCAGTTCAGTTTAGTTCAGTTACTCAGTTGTGTCTGACCCTTTGTGACCCCATGGACTGCAACACGCCAGGTCTCCCCATCCAGCACCAACTGCCGGAGTTTACTCAAACTCATGTCCATTGAGTCAGTGTTGCCATCCAACCATCTCATCCTCTGTCATCCCCTTTTCCTCCCACCTTCAATCTTTCCCAGCATCAGAGTCTTTTCAAATGAAGTCAGTTCTTGGCATTAGGTGGCCAAAGTATTGGAGTTTCAGCTTCAACATCAGTCCTTCCAATGAATATTCAGGACTGATTTCCTTTAGGATGGACTGCTTGGATCTCCTTGCAGTCCAGGGGACTCTCAAGAGTCTTTTCCAGCACCACACCTCAAAAGCATCAATTCTTTGGCGCTCAGCTTTCTTTATAGTCCAACCCTCACATCCATACATGACTACTGGAAAAACCATAGCTTGACTAGATGGACCTTTGTTGACAAAGTAATGTCTCTGCTTTTTAATATGCTGTCTAGGTTGGTCATAACTTTTCTTCCAAGGAGGAAGCGTCTTTTAATTTCATGGCTTCAGTCACCATCTGCAGTAATTTTGGACCCCCTAAAAATAAAGTCTGTCACTGTTTTCACTGTTTCCCCATCTATTTGCCATAAGTGATGGGACCAGATGCCATGATCTTAGTTCTCTGAATGTTGAGTTTTAAGCCAACTTTTTCACTCTCCTCTTTCACTTTCATCAAGAGCCTTTATAGTTCTTCTTTGCTTTCTGCCATAAGGGTGGTGTCATCTGCATAACTGAGGTTTTTGATATTTCTCCCAGCAATCTTGATTCCAGCTTGTGCTTTATACAGCCCAGTGTTTCCCATGATGTACTCTGCATATAAGTTAAATACGCTTAAAAAAGTTATATATAAGTTACATAAGTTAGAAGAAATGAAGTAGCCATCAAGGTCAACAAAAGATTCCAAAATGCAGTACTTGGATGCAATCTCAAAAATGACAGAATGGTCTCTGTTCATTTCCAAGACAAACCATTCAATATTATGGTAATCCAAGTCTATGCCCCAACCAGTAATGCTGAGGAAGCTGAATGGTTCTATGAAGACCTACAAGACCTTCTAGAACTAACACCCCAAAAAGATGTCCTTTGCATTATAGGGGACTGGAATGCAAATGTAGGAAGTCAAGAAATACCTGGAGTAACAGGAAAAATTTGGCCTTGGTGTACAGAATGAAGCAGGGTAAAGGCTAATAGTTTTTGCCAAGAGAACACACTGGTCATAGTAAACACTCTCTTCCAACAACACAAGAAAAGACTTTACACATGAACATCACCAGATGGTCAATATCGAAATCAGATTGATTATATTCTTTGCAGCCAAAGATGGAGAAGTTCTATACGTTCAGAAAAAACAAGACCACGAGCTGACTGTGGCTCAGATCATGAACTCCTTACTGCCAAATTCAGACTTAAATTGAAGAAAGTAGGGAAAACCACTAGACCATTCAGGTATGACCTAAATCAAATCCCTTATGATTATACAGTGGAAATGAGAAATAGATTGAGGGGTTCAGATCTGATAGGCAGAGTGCCTGAAGAACTATGGACAGAGGTTTGTGACATTGTACAGGAGGCAGGGATCAAGACCATCCCCAAGAAAAAGAAATGCAAAATGGTTGTCTGAAGAGGTCTTACAAATAGCTGTGAAAAGAAGAGAAGCAAAAGGCAAAGGAGAAAAGGAAAGATATACCCATTTGAATGCAGAGTTCCAAAAAAAAAAGCAAGGAGAGCTAAGAAAGCCTTCCTTAGTGATCAATGCAAAAAAATAGAGGAAAACAACAGAATGGGAAAGACTAGGAATCTCTTCAAGAAAATTAGAGATACCAAGGGAACTTTGATTTACCATAGCCATTATTGTAATTCAAAAAAAAAAAAACACTGATGTTAGTACTAAACCCTAAAAAAGTAGTATTTTTCTATAATGGCAATGTTTTAGTGTTGAAAACTTACTAGAGATCATTGATTCCTTGTTCTTTATTTTATTGGTGAGAAATCTAAGGTGCAAAAAGTTATAATTCTTTGGAAATAAAAATATAAAATAGAATGTTATTATTCTACTCTATCATTCACCTTTCTCAAGAGAAAATTTTTATTTTTCTAATATCTAGGAAATGGAAACCATGCCAGCAAATCACACTGGCATAAATAGTATTATAGCATTTATTCATTAAAAAATGCCTGTTGAGTAATTAAGTAATTATTTAATATGTGCCTGGGATTCAACAAGGCTCTCAGTTCGGTTCAGTTGCTCAGTTATGTCCAACTCTTTGTAACCCCCATGGACTGCAGCAGGCCAGACTTCCCTGTCATCACTAACTCCCAGAACCTACTCAAACTCATGTCCATTGCCTCAGTGATGCCATCCAACCATCTCATTCTCTGTCATCCCCTTCTCCTTCTGTCTTCAATCTTTCCCAGCATCCGGGTCTTTTCCAATGAGTTAATTCTTTGCATCAGGTGGCCAAAGTATTGGAGTTTCAGCTTCAGCATCAGTCCTTCTAATGAATATCTGGGACTGATTTCCTTTAGGATGGACTGGTTGGATGTCCTTGCAGTCCAAGAGACTCTCAAGAGTCTTCTCCAATACCACAGTTCAAAAGCATCAATTCTTCAGCACTCAGCATTCTTTATAGTCCAGCTCTCACAAAGATAAAAGATAATAAAACTGGAGAATAAAATATGATGATAGAGTAAGTAGAATATACCATAACATCACAGAAAAGGGGAAAAAAATGCAACATCAAAGAATCAGGGACTTTCACAATGAGTTAATGTTTGGATGGAATTCTGAATAATGAGTTACGTAGGCTATGACTTAATCAGTCAAACTGCAAAAAAAAAAAAAAACAAAAAACAAAGAAATGATGAAGAAGGTAATAATTGGCAACCAGCAAGTGATCAGATGATTGATATACTGGAATATGAGGATATGGGAAGATATGAGACAGGAAGGAAGAAGTTCTTCATTCCCACATATGTTTTAGGATGTGAAAGGGAAGATTTCTTCCCAAGGGTGCTGGGGAGTTTTGAAGGGCTTTTTTTTGGTTTTTGTTTTTTTTAAAGAGAATGACACAGGAGGAGTAAGACTGAAATGGACCAAGACTGGAGGCAAGGAGGTGATTTTAAGGGCTATGATAATAACTAATTTGGTAAGAAATAATGAGAACAACAAAATTGAAAATTAGAAACAACAGAGATCAACTCCCAGGTTTACGGTATCACTTCTGGGAATAACAGATTTATGGATGTTAATTAAGAAAATAAACGTAATAGACATATTTCCTAGGAACTGTGTTGCTCGGTTTTCGAAATGGTCAGCATTATCTTTAATGTCTCCCCAACCACAACCTTTGGTCACAGTTAATTGGATAAAAATAGTCTTCTGAAATAAATGCCGCCAGGACATTGGCTGGACAGACTTTATGACTTGGGTGGTCTGGCTTTAACAGATGAGTTAATCCAATCACATTAGAGTTGAGAGATTGTTACTAGTGAGCTGTAGACTTTATAGCTGGAAGAGTTTGTATCCTTAGGTTCTGGGGTGGATATATTCAGACTTGTGCAAACTGATGACTAAGCCAACTTGTAGAGAAAGGAGGATAGAGCAGACATAAAAAAGAAAGTGAAAAAATATTCATGCAGTCCCAGAGAGACTTTTCATGCAGCTCAGCGCCCAGCCTGAACTGGCTCATTCTGCTGGTTCTGAGTCAGCTAATCCTTTCACTCCTATCCTTGGGTTTTGTGAGGTCCTTTAACACTTTATAATTAATATTCTCTGTTATTTGATCTAGTTCACATGCATTTGTTGCTTGCAACTAAAAGAACACTGGGTGGAAAATGTAAGAAATCAATAATCAAACACACTAGATGCTTTGCAGTTAGGATTTCCTTTTATTTTATGTACAAAAGAAAATCCAGCTTCTTTGTGAATATCTAGTTAATAGAAGTATATCTTTTTTGGATACACTATTTTATTTTTAGAATTTTTGGTATCAATTATTAGCAGTTTCTTGATATTATGATGAAATTATCAAAGCATGAACTATGCCTATTGCTTGCTTTTTTCCTCATCCCCAAACCTTCTATCTTTAGCAGTATGTCTTAGAAAGGTTTTAAGTTTGTTATCTGCATCTTCCTCTCTTTCAACATATTAATAGAAGTAGCTTCTCACTAAGAGGAGCAAAAGCCCCTTTATCTCAATTAAGTTGTCTCCATTTATCAAATATCACTTAAGAATTTTCTATTAATAGTGTATGTCTCATGTATCTGGTTTTGGCCAAAATGTAGCTGACATTTCAACTTTGTATCATAACATTGGTATGAAATGCTGTGAAGGGGCACTTAGCTTTCTGAGCAAAGTAGGGTTCAGTTTCATATTCAGTGTTACCAATGCCTCAGCTGAAGAAAGGGATGAATGAAATGCAGTGGGTAACCAGATGGAAGGGTCACTGGTCAAAACGTTCAAAATGTATATGTATTCAATATGGTACTATTATAAATAATGCTGCAACATTTGATGTAAAAGGGTATTCTATAAAGGTACTAATCTCCTCCAAAGTTCATATATAAATCTAGGGTCTATCAAATATATACATATATTCTTTAAATGGTGTGTGTCCCTTTTTATCCTATCCTTTAGGTACAGTTTATTTAAAAACAAAAAATACAGCTCAGCAGACCTCAAAATCCACAGCAATAAGGGCTTATAGATTATACTCAGTTACAGACTTTCCACAGTGATTTTCACTACTTTAAAATTTTTACTACTTTCACTACTTTTTAATTTTAAAATCTGTAAAAATTTTGAGTGGGAATGAAATTGGGTGTGAAAATTTTGACTTAGAATAGTACTATAGTGACAAATGTGTGAAATATAAACTACAACTTATCAATATTACAACAAAGATCCTCTTCAATTACAATGGTTCCTAAACTCACATTTCCTTGCTTCAAATCATTGTTCTATCCTACTGTCTTATCCTGGTTCTCAATGACCTTGAAAAATGTTATATTTATCTTTCAATCATCACTTCCTAGCTGGATATTTCACCAAATAAGAGTGCAACTAAGAAGGCCCAAAGTTTTGAAATATTTTCAATGCATTTTCCCTTCTTGGAAATTAAATTACTTTCTTGTTGCTTTTCATTCTTTAAGAATTATTTTAGGGAACAATGAGGGAACCTCTAGGACTAAACGTTCATTGCTGAACTTTGAACTTCAAACTGAACTACAAAAATCATAGCTAAGCAGACTTTCAAAAGATTAAACGTTTTCTCTTCAAGCAATCAAAGGAGAATTTATATCTATCAAGAAACAAAGTTTAGATGATAGACCATGATGTCAGAACAAAGAGCAGATAAAGTAACTGACATACAAATAGATTTAGGTATATTGAATCAACTCAGGTTGATTAGAGAAACTGATCATCTTGGGGAAATTCCCTGCTTTCTCCTGTATAGTCTTGGCAAGCCACAATGCCCTCAGAGAAACCCCAGTGTTACGAGGTGCTATGGTCCCCACAATAAAACACCATAATTAATGACTGGAGAGGCTGTCTAGATGAATAAACATGAGAGCATCCTTAGCAGATCTGGCACAGTCCAGTCTGAAATACGACATATGTACTCAAAATTGGTGTCCAGGACAATGGACACCAATGGCTACATACACACACACACACACATTATTTGACATGGAACAACAGACTGGTTTCAAATAGAAAAAGGAATACGTCAAGGCTGTATATTGTCACCCTGCTTATTTAACTTAAGTGCAGAGTACATCATGAGAAACACTGGGCTGGATGAAGCACAAGCTGGAATCAAGATTGCCAGGAGAAATATCAGTAACCTCAGATATGCAGATGACACCACCGTTATGGCAGAAAGTGAAGAGGAACTAAAAAGCCTCTTGATGAAAGTGAAAGAGGAGAGTGAAAAAGTTGGCTTAAAGCTCAACTTTCAGAAAATGAAGATCATGGCATCTAGTCCCATCACTTCATGGGAAATATATGGGGAAACAGTGGAAACAGTGTCAGACTTTATTTTTCTGGGCTCCAAAATCATTGCAGATGGTGATTGCAGCCATAAAATTAAAAGACGCTTACTCCTTGGAAGGAAAGTTATGACCAACCTAGATAGCATATTAAAAAGCACAGATATTACTTTGCCAACAAAGGTCCGTCTAGTCAAGGCTATGGTTTTTCCAGTGGTCATGTATGGATGTGAGAGTTGGACTGTGAAGAACGCTGAGCGCTGAAGAATTGATGCTTTTGAACTGTGATGTTGGAGAAGACTCCCGAGAGTCCCTTGGACTGCAAGGAGATCCAACCAGTCCATTCTGAAGGAGATCAGCCCTGGGATTTCTTTGGAAGGAATGATGCTAAAGCTGAAACTCTAGTACTTTGGCCATGTCATGCGAAGAGTTGACTCATTGGAAAAGACTCTGATGCTGGGAGGGATTGGGGGCAGAAGGAGAAGGGGACGACAGAGGATGAGATGGCTGGATGGCATCACCAACTCAGTGGACATGAGTTTGGGTGAACTCCGGGAGTTGGTGATGGACAGAGAGGTCTGGCGTCCTGTGATTCATGGGGTCACAAAGAGTCGGACAAGACTGAGTGACTGAACTGAACTGAACTGAACTGAAGTTCTATTATAAGACTCATAACTTGAAAAACTCACTCACGTGTTCTTTGTTGTAACTCAGTACAAGTCTCTCTTTTATATATGAAACCAAAATAAAAATATAAGGTAAGAACTAGGAAAAAAAACATTAGCAAACTGTGCTGTTTAGTCACATCACTAAATTAGGCAAGTCATAAAAGACAAGCAAAGTCAGATTTTCAGATCTGTTCTCAAATTCATTTTCATACATCATTAAAGCTAACTCTTCAGTGAAAATATGAGTATTATAAATATAGTAGGCATTTTAGCATGTGTAGAATACACTATAAGAATCAAATGTCAAAGCACTTAAAATTCATCAATTATCATGACAAAGCTAACAGCTATTACTTATTTCCACATGAGATTAGCTGAAGAAAAACATGAAACAAGATAAATGTATCATCCATTCTGAATTATCTATCCAGCAATCCTCACTGACTCAGCATAACGTCTACATTTTAATCTAACATAGTCAGATATTTAATATTACACATAAACTATACTTTTAAAGCTCAGATTCTTATTGTACTTTACAAATAGAGTTCAATTGTATATTCCAAACTCTTCAAGTACCATATTAAAAATTACTTTTAGATATCAGCTAAAGACTTCTTGTATTCCCCTGAGTGACTTCATTAGAGAAAATTAAAAATAAATATTTTTAAAAGTCATGTATGGTTCCCTGCCAATGCCTGATAATTTTGTTTTTTTGTATCAGTAAATACTAATTTATCAATCATGCAGTATTTGTAAAATACAGGCCCTAAAACCTAGGTGGAAAGTAGAAGGATAAAGAATTAAAAATAAGGATCTTCCAATAAAGCACTTAAATATGTACATATGTACTTTATAGATGAAATACAAAGTTTAATCTGAAACAGTCATAGAGAAATCAGAGACAGAGAATAATTATTTGATGTGATATAAGGTTTAAAAAAAATCTCTGCTGGGACAATTAAGTCCTAGATGAGATTCAGCATCTAGACATTTGACTGATTTTTACCATTTTTTTCACAAATCCTTCCCACTGGCCATCCAGACACTATCTCTAAATCCTTTACTCCCTAACTTACAAGAAAAAAGATAAGTTAAAGAAGTAAAGGAGGAGAGGGAGGGAGAGAGAACAGTACAGAATGGCCCCAGCTAGAACTGAGGACATCTAAGAATATATCAGCTTTTCTCAGTCTGTCTCTTTGACCATGCAGAGCCCTGTAGCTAGATTCCCTCTCCTGCTTTCAACCAACATTTTCTGGATAATTTACTCACCTAACCCAGATCCCTGAGGTGGCTTCCTGTACCTCCTGGTAAATGTAGATGCCCTTGGTAGAAAATTTATTCTACTGTCAACACACCTCTACTAGAGTGCAGATCACAAAGTATTTTAAGAATCCCATCTTCTTCTTAGTGAGTAAACTCTTTGTTTCACTAATGTTTTCCAAGGTCTGACACAGTGCATATATTAATGCTTTTACTTACTTTCATATTCCTTTTTCTCTCATTTTCCATTTCTATTAGGCATAATTGCTTGGAGCTAGTTTTATCTTCCCAAAGTTTTATTAACTTCAATGTCTTTCTATTTAATCTGATTAAAGCAACTGAAGTTAACTAAAGCTTTATTTAACCAGGGATAAGTAACATTCCAAAATAGGACCTCATTTACCCAAATGAATTCCCATAGTGGGAGGGAAGACAGAGGGCCAGAGAGGGGATGAGTGAACCAGTAGAGGTTTGGGTAAATGGCCGATTTTACACAGATTTTACACTTCTTGTCAGCTACCACTCCTGCCTTACCAGAGCAAACAAACCAAATAAAGTGGCAAATAGCAAGAGAATAAACACACAAATCAGGGAATAAATACCTGACAGACCTTTTGAAGTTCTCTCTAATGTTTAAGGAAGGTAGGATGATTTATTGTAAGAGTTAGCAAGTAAGGATGAAAAGAACTGTGTTGGATTCTAACTCAACGACTAATCTGTGGAAAGTGATTTATCGTCTCAGAACCTCCTCACGTTCAACAACAAATATGTATACAACTAGAAAGCCTTTCCTTCAAACCCACCATGAAGGCTGAGATGAATCTCTCATGTGACAAAACCTTTTTCAAGCTAGGAACTCAGTAAAGGTTGCTGCTGCTGCTGCTGCAAAGTCACGTCAGTTGTGTCTGACTCTGTGCAAACCCATAGACAGCAGCCCACCAGGCTCCCCCATCCCTGGGATTCTCCAGGTAAGAACACTGGAGTGGGTTATTTCCTTCTCCAATGCATGAAAGTGAAAAGTTAAAGTGAAGTCGCTCAGTCGTGTCCGACTCTTAGCGACCTCATGGATTGCAGCCTACCAGGCTCCTCCGTCCATGGGATTTTCCAGGCAAGAGTACTGGAGTGGGGTGCCATTGCCTTCTCTGCAGTAAAGGTTAAGTTGCTATCAAAATAGATGGAAGAAATTATCTCTCATAAAAAAAGGAAACTTTGACATGGGGAATTTATCAATCATTTAATATTAAATAAATATAGCTCTTTACAGCTTTAAAAATATTTTTAAGAGTATAAAGCATATGTCTATGTATTTATTTGTGCTATTATTGACAAAAACAGGGAGTGTTCAAAACAAAAAGTTACACACTCAAATAAATATCCATATTTTAAAAATATTACATTTTAGAATTCTAAGACATTTTGTTCCATTTCAATGGAAGTAACAGACAGAAAAGCACAGAAATAATATGACAGACAACCCATACATATCAAGACTTTAGAAATGCTTCATATTTCCATATTAACTATAGATCTCTCCTTAGGAAAAAGATTACATGTCAGACATACAATTAAAGCCTGTACCCCCTCAGCTCAACCGCCTTTATCTCTTTTTCCAGGGATATCCACTATCCTGAAGATGGAGCATATTATTCCCACAATGATTCTTGCATATTATACAATTATACATGTATATATAAGTATTGTGTCCAAAATTTGCATAAATAACTTAGTTTTTTTACTTAACATTACATTTTTGAAATTTATCACTATGGATACATGTAGCTGTTGTCCATTTATTTTCATTGAGAAACAGTCTTCTACTACAAGAAAAAACAGTTTATTCTTTCATAAAGAAATCAGGTCATTTCTTACTGTTTTTTCTTCTTGAATTGCAAACAGCTCATTGGCAAGTGTTTTCTCTTTTTAATGAGTGCAATTCAAATGGACTCAGCTGTAGGAAACTTTCCATGGCACAGTCAAATCTGACAATCCTGACCATAAGCCCCACCTCAACAGCTGTCCATACGAATGTAAGATAATTTTATGTATAAATTAATGTTTCTGTAAGAAGTTTCCATGAAAAAAGTTGTCTTTGTGGTGGGAAATCAAGGGCCAAAGGAAAAACCATAATCTTCAAGAAGGAATATACAACACAGTGAATTTGTTTTGGTGGTTCTCCACATGATGTTTACAGTATCAATGACAATTTGAAAAAAGGCTTTATTTTGTGGAAAATGAAACAGACTTATGAAAAAAATGTTATTGCTCAACAAAATAGCTCCTTTTTTAAAAAATATTAATCAGATTGATTATGTCTTTAAAGTGATCAGTAAACGAAAGGATGGTATTTTCTTGAATATTTAGGATAACTATGATCAGGCTTCTGACAAAAAAGCACTTTTTCTTGAGTTGACTTGCTCCGGAATTGACCTGTCCAGGCTCTAAACTTAACAGTTTTGAAACCACTGTAGACACATAATGGAATTGAACAATTAAGTAATGTTTGGCCAATGGGGGCAGCTAGGTTTCTCTCTTGGATTGATAGGTTATAGAGAAGCAAGGGAAGAAGACCAGAATGATCAATATGAAACTGAATTAGGGTTAGAGACATTAGTATGAATTCACGCTTAGTTTAATAGAGATAAAGAGGAACATTGTAGTGGAATACTTGCGTGTGTCCTAAGTCACTTCAGTCGCGTCTAACACTTTGAGACCCCAATGACTGCAGCCCACCAGGCTCCTCTGTCCATGGGATTCTCTAGGCAAGAATACTGGAGTGGGTAGCCATTTCCTTCTCCAGGGGACCCAGGGATTGAACCCGAGGCTCCTGCCACGTCTCCTGCATTGGCAGGCAGATTCTTTACTGCTGAGCCCCTGGGGAAGCCCTGAGTGGGATACTTAATGAACCCTAAAAGGATACATTTGTCCTAATCCTTGGAACCTATTAATATTATCTTAGCTGGCAAAAGATGTAATTAAGTTAAGAATCTAGTTGTGGTGTTTAGTGACTAAATTGTGTCCAACTCTTTTGCAATCCATGGACATAACCCACCAGGCTCCTCTGTTCATGGGATTTTCCAGGCAAGAATACTGGAGTGGGCAGCCATTTCCTTCTCAAGGGAAACTTCACGACCCAGGGATCCAACTCAAGGCTCCTTCCACGTCTCCTGCATTAGTAGGTGGATTCTTTACCACTGAGCCACCTGGCAAGCCCCTAGCTTATTCTAGTTTATCCTGGTGGCCCTAAAGGCAGTCACATGTATCTTTACAAGAGAAAGCAGAAGAAGTTTTGAGACAAAAGATGAGGAGGCAATGATTATGACAGAAGCAAAGACTGGAGTGATGTGGCCAAAAGTCAAGGAATACCTGAACCCACAAAAACTGGAAGAGGCAAGGAATGAATTCTCCTCTAGAGTCCTGGAATAGAGCATGGCTCTGCCTCAGGTTTGGGCTTCTAGCTTCCAGACTGTGAGAGAATATATTTCTGTTTTGTTTTTTTTTTTGCTATTCAGTTTATGACAATTTATTATAGCAGTCTCTGGAAATGAATATAGATCTATATATCTATATTATATATCTATCTAATTTATCTAGACAGATATCTAGATACACTTCTTTGTAGATAGACAGACATTAATAGATAGATTAGCATGCATGTATTTAATTACTCTTTCAATTGAAAGGGCCTAGAGGTAATGATACCCCGATAGCAAACGGAATACTGACCAGATCCTATTTTAAATGAAAACATTTTGGAAAGCCTAACTACCAGTGACTCAAGTCACCAATATAACATATTTCATCAGTCATATGCACAGAGATTCTATACATAACTAAACACACCTTAAACATTCATTAGGTCTGGACGTGCCTGAACATTTACATATTAAAATATGTGCTATATATTACTGCATTTATTTTCTTTTACATTTCTGGAGAAAGAAATGGCAACTCACTCCAGTATTCTTGCCTGGAAAATCCAATGGACAGAGGAACCTGGTGGGCTACAGTCCAAGGGATCGCAAGAGTTGGACATGACTTAGCAAATAAACCACTACATTTCTTTTATACTTCAATTAGAGTGTTACATTGACTTTTTAAAAATTTAGATGAATTATATTTTGTAAGAGTTTCACTTAAGGAGATAAAAAAGAGCATCACAATGGAAAACACTGGATTTATTATAAGTCAGGATTGTAGGGTCTAGGAAGTCTGAACACCACTGGTTCAGGAGCTTCTGGTCTTCTTTTTTCCTGCAGTATAGAGACAGCAGGCTGTGACTCCTCAGTGTCTCATCATGCCCTAAGCCTGGCAGTGATAAGTGTGGCAGATGCTGGGGGTGGGTGTTCTGGAAGGGAAAAGAAAATAATATTTTCCAGTATCTAGATTTTGGTGTTGGCAGTAAAATTATTTGTCCATGACAATCTGCATTTATCTTCTGTGGAAACTGTGTTCAATTTATGGAACTATGCTCACTTTAACTACAAACCTAAGTTATATTGTATAAGTTTCACTGGCATTTCATTTTATTACCAAAAAATGTATTGATCAATAATATATTTTGAATGATTTAAAATCCAGGTATCAAAAGTCTACTTCTGAGTCTCAGTCTAAAACAAAGTTACACACTCTTCACTTTATGGTAACTGTTAACTGGCTGACTATGAAATGGATGTGATGTATTTAATGAAAGAGACAACAAAATTATAGAAAGTATGAAGAGAATAGCAAATTTGAGCTATATTTCACCATAATTTGTTCTGGAACAAATTTAAAATTCTTTGACAAATGATGTAAATTCCATGTGACTAATATTTTAATATGGAAAACAGGGATAATAAGTGATCTTTAATTAAAAGTATCTAAGAACAATAAAAGTATCTAGGAAAATGTAATAAGGAAATGAAGTGGAACTCTGTTGTGTTTTACCAGCTAAGGATTATTATAACTTTTTAAAAAGTGAGAGAGAATTAGAATATTTACTTTCCTTTAAATAATAACAATATTAATTCATGACTCCTATAGCCTTAGTTAGGAATTATGAGGTCGGTCATTAAACTAATGTTACAATAGGTACTATGATTTATACACAAGAGACTGCAGGTGCTTTTCATACAACCATAACACATTTGCAAAGAAGATATTTCTGTCATTCCCAAGACTTAGTTGGTAAGCTTTTAATTAGCAAAAAATATAAGGAAGCTTAGTTTCTCACAAGAGAAATAAATAGCAAAATTCAATGTCTTTGAGCCATAGCTTGCCTCCACACAAGTAGTGAATCATGCTCTCCCATCTGTCCCAACCCGATTGCATCCTTTAGAAACACATGCCTCTTTGGAAAGAGCATTGTCACATATATTTATTATTCCTCTCATTTATATATAGTTCTAGCTTTGCCACTATATTCTGAGAGCCTTCTGTCCTTTAATGATGTTGAGTAAGCTTTGTTGGAAAGATGCCAGTCACTACCATTCATAAATGGAGATAATATTTGAATTGACAAGTGAAATATTAATATATTCTAAGAAAAAAAAAAAAACTTTTAAGATATCTGATGATATATGTTAGATGCTAGAGAAACAAGAGATTTTAGCTTCTACAAAAATATGACCTAGATGTCAACTGAGGCCTTTTAGATTTTGAGATTTAAGTAATATTGATGGTTACTCCCATATCATGTCCAGTGGGAAGTACAACACATTCCTTGATTTTTTTAAAAATATGGGCATGCTCATTCTCATAATAGCCTATTTCAAAATTCTTGTCTCACTGAATTCTTGAATTTGGCCCTTTCCCCCAAAGGGTCTCAAAGCATTATTTATATGACTCATTTGCATGTTTAATAATAGTAATAGGATAAATAATAGTTACACATAGTAACAACAGAAAAAATAGTAGTAATCTATGAGTATGAGGGAGTCTTATTTTGAAATGCTATTTTAGCCACTTCTTCCCACATCACTATGAATTTGTTGCTGCCAAGCTGACTGGTTTTCGGTTGGGAGGTCTATTATTTTCTCTCCGTATCCACAGATCCCAATTAACTTATTATGCAAAGCAATTAACTTGTCTCTGCCTATCCCAAATCAGCCTCAGATCATTTTATCTTAATTTAAGAAAATAAGTCATTAACATACATTCTGAAGCAGACAGTAGCTTTCTTTCTGAGATGAGTTTGTGAACTTCTTGGTAAAACAGATAATTTAGTACAAAAACATTTACAATTTTTAATACCAAATAAATGGACCATTATACAATTAGCACTAGACACAGGAGATATAAATTTTGCTTTTTCAGAATTCACAGTCTAGGGTTTCCCTGGTGGTCAAGAAAAAGCTTTACAATGGAGGGGACACCAGTTTGATCCCTAGTTCAGGAGGATAAACCCCCACATGCCTTGAGGCGACTAAGCCCACTGGCCACAGTAGCTGAAGCCCACACACCTAGAGTCAGTGCTCTGCAGAAACAGAAGCTCATGGACCACAGCTACAGAGTAGCCCCCTCTTGCTGCAACTAGAGAAAGACCATGAGCAGCAACGAAGACCCAGCACAGCCAAAAAGAAATAAAGTTTAAGTCCAGGTTCGATGAACGATACTGGATATTTGGGGCTGGTGCACTGGGATGACTCAGAGGGATGGTACGGGGAGGGAGGAGGGAGGAGGGTTCAGGATGGGGAACACGTGTAAACCTGTGGTGGATTCATGTTGATATATGGCAAAACCAATACAATATTGTAAAGTTAAAAAAATAAAATAAAAATTTTAAAAAAAGAAATAAAGTTAAAAAAAAAAATCACAGTCTAGCCAGGAAGAGGGAAAAGTGAAAAGGGTTATATATAATTAATTAAATGCTGTAAGAGGGTTCTACGGGGTGTTTAAGAAGCTGGGAAAATCCAGAGATTATCAAGCTCATGGCCGAAGGGGAGGATTCATGTACAGAAAACATCTGATCTAAGTCTTCAGAGATGGATAAGAATGTGCTAGGCATTTGGGAGGTTAAGGCATTCCAGATCTAGGGAAAAGCATTTGTAAAATCATGAAAGTAATTTATCTGGAAAAAATAATAATGGAATATTTTTGATAGGGTATATATAAAATGATATGATGCAATTAGCCAGAAGGTAGTAGGTTAATATTTAGATGATCTCGGTAAGGCAGAGAGTGGAAATAACTAGTACTTACAGGATTTGGACATAAACAAACTTCCTATTCAGAATCTGGGTTCAGTGGACTAAGAGGATTCTGGCTGAGGTCTCCACAGAGCAGTGTAAAAGTAATGTTTAATGGTGTTTTGTATTTGCCATTTAAGTTGAACTAATATGCACACAGGATGATTCTTTAGTAGAAATAAACGTTAAAATAAACTCAAGATGCCTTTGCTATGTCATTAGAACATAAGGAGTGAAGGTAAATATGTGAGTAAAAATGTGAAGAAAGAAAATTTAAGTGAAAAGACTAGTAGATTAAGAAGTGAACTCTGGTGGAAATTGATAGTTAATGGCCAAAGAGATGAAGACTCAGAGATAGGAAGAAATTTGAGAAGGAAATCTCTTTAAGTATGATAACTATAACTAAAGAACACTGACACTAATTCTTTTCGTATCTTTCCCGAAAGGGATTGCACGTGTGCTAAGTCACTTCTGTTGTGTCGGACTCTTGGCCAACCCCATGGACTGTAGCCCACCAGGCTCCTCTGTCCATGAG
The DNA here is from genome assembly GCF_027580195.1 of Bos mutus. Classification (NCBI taxonomy): domain Eukaryota; kingdom Metazoa; phylum Chordata; class Mammalia; order Artiodactyla; family Bovidae; genus Bos; species Bos mutus. The sequence goes on along the minus strand of NC_091621.1, from coordinate 61,309,227 downwards.
GATTCCCCAGGCAAGAATACTGGAGTCAGTCGCCATGCCCTTCTCCAGGGGATCTACCTGACTCAGGGATCCAACCAGTGTCTCTTAAGTCTCCCACTTTGGCAGGAGGGATCTTTATCACCTGGGAAGCCCAAAAAGGGATTATGCCTCACTAATCTGAGATTCTTTGAATTGATAATGTAAATCTTAATAGGCATAATTTTCAAACAGTTACAGAATTAATGAAAGGATAAAACAGTCTTTAGTCATGGGTTTCTGTTATTTAATCTTTTTGCTGATACTTAGGCAAAACACAAATCATTATAATTAATTCCATAAAAGGGCAAAAATAATATTTGAGTGCAAATCAGCAAATCAGTAACTTGATAGAGTTGAGATAGTTTTCAAAATAAACAATAGAACTTTAATTGCAAATGAGAAACAAAAATATATCCAGAATCTCAATCCATGTCTGAAGAACACAAAACTTAAGGTTCAGGGATACTACAGTTACACTTCTGGGTGTTTAAATTTGACACTGATAAATATTGTAACAGAACACAGTCAAATTCAGTAGCTCCTATACATTGCTGCCTGTCAGGATACTTCAAATAATCTTTAGAAAGAGAGACTTCCAGGGCTTAACCCTAAATTAAATAAACTGAATAACAAGTTGTTGGCATGGAACTAATAAACTCTTATATACACCACTCGTCTATGACTAGCCATGACATGAGGAATCACTAGATTGGAGATACCTAGTTCACTTTCCAATGGTTTCCAAATACTTTAAATAATATACATTATATTGGTATACTTTCTAGTTATCACGGCTTATTCATCATATTTAAAACTTTTGATTAGGCAAAATACTTTGAGGTGAAGATTGTCCAATAGAGAGCTGTCATAGCTCAGTCAGTAAAGAATCTGCCTGCAATGCAGGAGACCTGGGTTTAATCTCTGGGTGGGGAAGATCCCCTGGAGAAGGAAATGGCAATGCACTCGAGGATTTTTGCCTGGAAAATCCCATGGACAGAGGAGCCTGGTGGGCTACAGTCCATGGGGTCCCAAGAGTTGGACATGACTTTGTGACTAAAAAACCACCATAGTCCAATAATTATTCATTTATAAATGTGTCATGGTTATTTTACCAAAATTAACCCAAGGAATAAACAAAAATCTATGGCTATCAGATGAATAATGTATCTTACTATGCATAACAGAGTGGGTTTATTGACATTCTAACATTTTAAACAGGCTTCTTGTTGAACCTCATTCACTTTGGTTTTGTGATTATAGAATATTTTCACAAAAAAATAAATAGGATATATATTTTTTTTAATTTTATTTTATTTTTAAACTTTACAATATTGTATTAGTTTTGCCAAATATCGAAATGAATCCACCACAGGTATACCTGTGTTCCCCATCCTGAACCCTCCTCCCTCCTCCCTCCCCATACCCTCCCTCTGGGTCGTCCCAGTGCACCAACCCCAAGCATCCAGTATCGTGCATCGAACCTGGACTGGCGACTCGTTTCATACATGATATATATGTTTCAATTCCATTCTCCCAAATCTCCCCTCCCTCTCCCTCTCCCACAGAGTCCATAAGACTGATCTATACATCAGTGTCTCTTTTGCTGTCTCGTACACAGGGTTATTTTTATAACTTCATGCATTTTAAAAGATGCAAAATTCTGTACTGTTTTAAACAACTAAATGTAAAATATGTTGATTGGGTGTAATAGGTCATTCTATGAGTGAAAGCTTTTTACTTAAGGTGAGATTTGGTAGGCAGTGAAATGGAAATGGGGAAATTTGAGCAAGCTTTTCATGAATGTTAGGCTGTTTTGGGAGAAGGCGATGGCACCCCACTCCAGTACTCTTGCCTGGGAAATCCCATGGACGGAGGAGCCTGGTGGGCTGCAGTCCATGGGGTCACGAAGAGTTGGACACGACTGAGCGACTTCACTTTCACCTTTCACTGTCATGCACTGGAGAAGGAAATGGCAACCCACTCCAGTATTCTTGCCTGGAGAATCCCAGGGACGGGAGCCTGATGAGTTGCTGTCTATGGGGTCACACAGAGTTGGACACAACTGATGTGACTTAGCAGCAGCAGCAGCAGGCTGTTTTGATTCAGTTTATCTACCCCCTCCACTAACTTTTGAATCAAAAGGAATATAATTATGTTTACCTATGGAACCTTACCGTGTTCCCTCTACAAATGAAAGGAAGGACATTCTGACATATTTTTATAGAACTGAACTTTCTTCTGTGATCTACAGTTATATATTATTGTATTTAGACTGATTACTGTCTGCCAGCAGGACTGAAAGAAAGCTGCACAAATGAAGAGATCAGGCCTACTACCTTCATTCATCAGGATATTCCCAGATCAAGACAGTTTCTTGCATAGGAGAGACTCTCAAAACACCTAAATACCAAAACCTTAAAGGAATATTTAAAATATTTTCTGCTGCAGATATATAAAATCCCTCTGGTTAGAACTTTTGCATTTTTTTTTCTGCTTACCTGAGCAGAGAAGGATCTTTAAAACTTATCAACTTTTAAAAGTTATATATTTGAGTTATGCTTTCTTATTCAAAGTTCTTATCACAAATGCTATCAATTATTCTGGGAAGCAGCATTATTTCAGCAATTTCTATTAGCTATCATTAAAGTTAGTCTTTGAATAGGTGAATGGCTACAATAATTTCCTTTCTCTATTATTAGAGCTAATTCCTGAAAATACAGAAAATCTAGGCTATTACTCAGTTAAATAATTTCAGATCATAACTGAGCCTTCTCAAATTAAACAACATTCAGTTCACTAAGTGGGTAATTTACTTAAAAGTATTAATGGTTTGAGAAAATTAATACTTATGGTAAAATGCACTTATAAAGTTTCTGGCCATAAATTATGCCTCAAATATCATCAGAAGTTCAGGAAAGGAGTTCTAGAAAAGCCATGGTCTAATATGTATGAATATTTATATGAATAATTAATAAATGTACTAAGCCTCACACACTCATATGTGACTAACATGTTTCTCAAGAGCCAAATGAATTATCATAGAAAAAGTGATCAACAAAGTCCTTCAAGTATGGTGGGTTTCCAGCTATAAGTATGTGCTGGGAGTCAGTGGCCATGGTTCATAATTTTACAATTACACAACAATCCTTTTCTAATTGCATTTATTTGGTTCATATAATAAGTTTGGGCATAAAATATGGTGTTTTACTTCATCGGATAAGAAACATGTTAGTGATACTATTTAAAAATATGTTCAAATGATTCATTTATTTTAAGAATTTTGCATAACTAATACAAACAAAATGTAATGTTCATTGTGCTTTTCTATCTTATTAAGTAAAAAGTGGCAAAGAAATTTTCTGCCTTTACTTTCTAAAATCTGAAAGGTAGAAATATGGAATTGTACTGGGTCAAATTTTATGATAGCTGTTAACATAACTCCAAAGAATTTGTTACATTAATATATTCATATTGAATAATTCTTCTGGGCTCCAAAATCACTGCAGATGGTGACTGCAGCCATGAAATTAAAAGACGCTTACTCCTTGGAAGGAAAGTTATGACCAACCTAGATAGCATATTCAAAAGCAGAGACATTACTTTGCCAACACAGGTTCATCTAGTCAAGGCTATGGTTTTTCCTGTGGTCATGTATGGATGTGAGAGTTGGACTGTGAAAAAGGCTGAGTGCAGAAGAATCGATGCTTTTGAACTGTGGTGTTGGAGAAGACTCTTGAGAGTCCCTTGGACTGCAAGGAGATCCAACCAGTCCATTCTGAAGGAGATCAGCCCTGGGATTTCTTTGGAAGGAATGATGCTAAAGCTGAAACTCCAGTACTTTGGCCACCCCATGCGAAGAGTTGACTCATTGGAAAAGACTCTGATGCTGGGAGGGATTGGGGGCAAGAGGAGAAGGGGACGACAGAGGATGAGATGGCTGGATGGCATCACTGACTCGATGGACGTGAGTCTGAGTGAACTCCGGGAGTTGGTGATGGACAGGGAGGCCTGGTGTGCTGCGATTCATGGGGTTGCAAAGAGTTGGACACGACTGAGCAACTGATCTGATCTGATTGAATAATTCAATTTTGTTACAATGTTAACATGCAGAAGTATAATACCACACATTTCATTTATTTTGAATAACAATTAAATGATTTTTACTGGAGTAAGAAAATATACCAAATTTATCTAGATTTGCAAGTATTGGTATTATAATAAAAATTATATTGCACATTTTATTGACACTATCCAATACAGAATGCAAATAAGTAATATTTTAATATGAATCTATAATTCATTTTGAAAATAGTAGAGAATAAGATATACATTTTTAAAGATATATATTGCAGAATGCAGAGAAAAAGCTATAATTGGGGAAAAAATAGTTGTAAAAGCTAACTCACTCTCACTGACAAGAAATGTATATATTTTATTAAACTCAAGAATTTCTTAAATAAAAGTCATAGGATGGCACAACTATAGGGTTTCTCCTGGAACCAAGTGGTCTGGCTGAAATTTGCCAGTATCAGAGGAATAATAATAATAATGTTTAAAACATTTTTGAGTCATTATATTGTTATTCTTTTCATACTGTTCATGGGGCTTAGGAGATGGAATTCCAGTTGAGCTATTTCAAATCTTAAAAGATGATGCTATGAAAGTGCTACACTCAATATGGCAGCAAATTTGGAAAACTCAGCAGTGGCCACAGGACTGGAAAAGGTCAGTTTGTATTCCAGTCACAAAGAAAGGAAATGCCAAAGAATGCTCAAACACCCACAGAGTTGCACTTATCTCACAAACTAGCAAAGTAATACCCAAAATTCTCCAAGCCAGACTTCAACAGTAAATGAAGAGTGAAAATCCAGATGTTCAAGATGGATTTAGAAACGGCACAGGAACCAGAGGTCCAACTGCCAACATACATTGGATCATCAGAAAAGCAAGAGAGTTCCAGAAAAACATCTACTTTTTTTGCTTTATTGACTATGCCAAAGCTTTTGATTGTGTGGATCATAACAAACTGGAAAGTTCTTAAGAGATGGGAATACCAGACCACCTTATCTGTCTCCTGAGAAAACTGTATGCAGGTCAAGAAACAACAGTTAGAACCGGACATGGAACAATGGACTGGTTCCAGATTGGGAAAGGAGTACATGAAGGCTGTATACTGTCACTCTGCTTATTTAACTTATATGCAGAATGTTAAATGTAAAATGCTGGGCTAGATGAAGTACAAGGTGGAATCAAGATTGCTGGGAGAAATACCAATAATGTCAGATATGCAGATGACACCACCCTTATGGCAGAAAGTGAAAAGGAACTAAAGAGCCTCTTGATGAAGGTGAAAGAGAAGAGTGAAAAAGCTGACTTAAAACTCAACATTTGAAAAACAAAGATCATGGCGTACAGTCCCATCAATTCATGACAAATAGCTGGGGAAACAATGCAAACAGTGACAGACTTTATTTTCATGGGTTCCAAAATCACTGCGGATGGTGACTGCAGCCATGAAATTAGAAGATGCTTGCTCCTTGGAAGAAAAGCTCTGATCAACCTAGACAGCATATTAAAAAGCAGAGATGTTACTTTGCCAACAAAGGTTCACACAGTCAAATCTATGGTTTTTCCAGTAGTCACCTAAGGATGTGAGTTGGACCATAAAGAAAGCTGAGCACCGAAGAATTGATGCTTTTGAACTGTGGTGTTGGAGAAGACTCTTGAATCACTTGGACTGCAAGGAGATCAAACCAGTCAGTCCTAAAGGATATCAACCCTGAATATTCATTGGAAGGACTGATGCTGAAGTTTCAATACTTTGGCCACGTGATGTGAAGAACTGACTCATTGGTAAAGACCCTGATGCTGGGAAAGATTGAAGGTGGGAGGAGAAGGGGATGACAGAGGGTGAGATAGTTGGATGGCATCACAAACTCAATGGACATGAGTTAGAGCAAGCTCTGGGAGTTGGTGATGGACAGGGAAGTCTGGTGTGCTGCAGTCCATGGGGTTGCAAAGAGTCAGACACGACTGAGTGACTAGACTGATTGTTATTTAAAGATATCCTTTTGAACAAAATCACCCTAAAAGATAATATTCTACTGTGTTTATCAATAGGTTCTTGAGATCCCAGATGTTGGCTCATTCCTCAAAGGAAATATAGATGATTCACTCTATAATAAGTAAGAAATACTATTGTATCATGCCCAATTATTCACACAACTAAATTGAAATGTATAGAAAATTAAATTCATGGTTTTCCAAATGTTCTCTATAATTCTCAATTTCTGGAGTTTGGATTTCAACCAGTATTTAGAACAAATGGAGGACTGATACATAGTTAATATGATCTATATTTCTTTACCCAAATGTGAGTATATTTTATCATTTATAACATGAGATAAGCTCACTAAAAAAGTCAGGAAAACTAGGCAAGTGAAATACATGAGAATGCTCTCTCTGGACCACCCAGAGAAAGCATCCCCCTGTTTCTGCACAGAACATAGCATAGTCCTGGAATATTGGTGATAGTGGAGACAAGACCATCTGAGTATGATCACAGAGCTATCAAGCAATGCACATTATAGAAGCCAGGACAGCCAATGAAGGTAACAGTAGCTCATCGAATTTATTTAGAACTCCTGAGATGTCTCAGGAGACCTTTAAAATACTTAAAGATGTGGTTGGCCCTATGCTAAATATTTAAAGTCCTGCAATGGCATAGGAGAGTATAGCTAGTGAAATACATGTGTTAGTTGCTCAGTTGTGTCTGACTGATTGTGACCCCATGGACTGTATCCCCTCAGGCTCCTCTGTCCGTGGGATTTCCCAGGCAAGAATATGGAGTGGGTTGCCATTTCCTTCTCCAGGATCTTCCCCGACCCAGGGATCAAACCCAGGTCTCCTGCATTGCAGGTAGATTCTTTACTGTTTGAGCCATTAGGGGAATATGGGTTACTACTTGCTAATTGGGGTTCCCATATGGCACTAGTGGTAAAGAACCCACCTGCCAATGCAGGAGATGTAAGAGATGCAAGTTTGATCCCTAGGTCAGGAAGATCCCCTGGAGGAGGGCATGGCAACGTACTGCAGTATTCTTGCCTGGAGAATCCCATGGACAGAGAAGCCTGGTAGGCTATAGTCATGCACACACTTGTCAGTTTAAACTCTGGCTGGAGTTGCCCGGGGAAGCATGCACTGCAATGCCTATTATGAACCATAAGCATGTTTCCATTCTATCTCACATCTATCTCAGGCATGTTTTCCATACTATCTCACATTCTATCTACCAGTCCATCTCTCACAATGGATTTAGCACCATTTCTAGATGAGAAGCTATGTATTAAAAAAAGCTGAAATTTAGTCCTTTTTTCATTAGAAACAGCATAAAACTTGCTTTATAAGTTCTTGAATTTCAACAAAGGGCTATTTGGCTAGCTAAATCTCTTTTTTAAAACTTATCTCAGAATTAACACCCCTGAAAATTAAGAAATTTTGAACCTTTAAAAAATGCTACGTTTCATGAAACAGTTGAAAAACTTTTAAAACACAGGGAGAAAAGGTCATTTCCATTTCACTAAAGGAATCAAGAATTGTTTTATGATACTCTAAGTGGTACAAAACTCAGATAGTAACAGCTCTATTTCAAAAATAAGTGTTAAAGAGCCTTGTTTTTCTTTTTTTAAAAATGGAAGGTGAGTGAGATGACAGCAGTGTGTGTATATATATGCGTGTGTCCATGCATGTGTGTGTGTGCACACATTTTAGGTAGTAGGACAATTAAAGGCCAAGAAAAGATGATCCAAGATTGGAATTTCACGTAGTTGAGTGGTATGGGATTCCATAGTTTTATTCATTTGAAAGGAAAATAATATTTATCCCAAAGTTAAACTATGGTTTTCCTGTTGCATGACCAAACATATGATTTCAAGCTAAAAAAATGTTATAAATATATGGAAAATTATACCCAAGATGCCATTAAAAGACTCTTTGTTTGGGGCTCAGTAATTCTAGACTTAAGAATAAATTCATGCATTACTATATCAAAGAGTTCACAAGAACATCAAAAGAAAAGATTTTCTTATTTAAATAGGATGTTCTCTTTAAAATTGCAAAGTAAAAATATTTATTAAATGATTTTACATTTTTCTCTTATCCAATACTTTTTCCATAATGCTAAGTTCTTTTGTAGTCTTTTGGCTCATTTATTTCCCCAGAGTGATGTTGACATACATCTGCTCAAATTAATAAACAGTGTATCTCAGTAGACTCATTTAGCCTGAATAAAAAGTTCAAATGCTAATTTGTGGGCCAGTGTAGCTTCCTTCAACCAAAGTATAACACCTTATATGCTTACACCAACAGAGGCAGAAGACTTGTATACCTTCTTTCTTGTTTTCGTCTTTTTAAATGACATTTTGGCTCGGACCGTAAAGAATCTGCCTGCAATACAGGAGACCCAGGCTCAATCCCTGGGTTGGGAAGATCCTCTGGAGAAGGGAATGGCTACCCACTCCAGTATTCTTGCCTGGAAAACTCCACGGACAGAAGAGCTTGGCAGGCTACAGTCCATGAGCTGCAAAGAGTCAGACACGACTGAGGTGCCTATCACTTTCACTTATTGGACTATACTTGTAATCATGAGAAATACAGGTACCAGAGCCTGAAAAAGTACCGGCATCTCTCTCTTTTTTTAAGAAACATAACTGTGCATGTGTGAGAGACAGAAACAGAGAGAGGAGAGAGAATTCTTTAGCATTGTATTAAGAATTATATGTGAAAAGCAATGTGTACTTATATATTAGTTATAAGTATTGCCATGACCTCACAATTTGATTGTTCTTATAAAATATGAGCAGAGAATCTTATGTATTTTGAAAAGAACTGGAGTTGTTTATACCTTAAATAAAAACTGAGCTGACTTATTTTTGTCAGGCAGAAAACTGGGCTTTCTCTCACAGAAGACTTTTCAGATCTTAAATGTATAGCTCTAAATATTTTAACTTGACTTAAAAGTTTCAACAATTTGCCTTTACTATTCTGAAACATCATATAACCTTATATTTGTAAGCAACAGAAAGCGTAGGATTGGAGAAGGCAGTCATATTTGGAATCACAGAGACCTAAGTTCAGTTTCATCTCTAGTATAGGTGCCTCGGATTCTGTCATTATAAAAATGATTTTGTGGTGACTGTAGAGATCAAAGTTTGTAAAAGCTAACACAATATTTCTGTCTAAAAACAGCTGATAAATTTAATTAATTGAGATTTCTGATCATGAAGAATATACATCCACAAATCATCTTTTATGCCAAAGACATTCTGCGCAAATTATAAAAAATAAGTTTTGATTCTAAAACTGAAAAGCTAATTGCTGATTTCTATTCACATTTTACAAACATACAACTAAACTCATAATTTATTAAAACTTTCATATGAGGCTTACCTCAGGTATGAGACTGTGTATAGGAAAGATACGGCTTTATAAAGTGTGGGTCAGGTGAAAATCAGTGTGTAGAGACATTGCATCAGGCACTTCAGGGGTTCCTAAACCTATGTAGATAAAAGGTTTGGCTTCTATTGGTGATTAATTTTTGTATTCTCTGGAGAATTTACTGACACAGTTTCAAAAACCACTTTGTCCTAATTACAACAGAGTTCTGATGGAATTAGTATCAGATGCAAGCCATTAACTTTTTTCTAGGCTGTGTGTGTGTATATGTGTGTGTATGTGTTTCCTAGGCTGTGTGTGTATATATACACACACATATATACATACATATACACACACATATATATATGAAACAGCACCTATTTTTGCATGGTTCGGTTAAAGTCGAAATGTCTGTCTTTAAATACTTATTTACTTCATCAAAGGGAGAGTTTGTATATACTGAGCACCGAATTATTATCTCAAAAGTTAACACAAACATGAAATTAGATGACATCTGTACAAGGATTGATATATTCTAGGTGCTTTGTCATTGTACAGATGTCATTTAATTTCATGTTTTCGTTAACTTTTGAGATGGTTATTAGGAGATAACACATGGAGTTCAAGGAAAAGAGAATAGTGTGGGAAGAAAATCAAGGATGATTCATCGAGGAAGTAAGACAAAACATATGTAGAGTTCATCTTACAGACGATGTAAGAGGGAACCAGGGGCTTCCTGATACGGAGAAGCAACCCACAGAGTTTGGAATAGGCACTCATTGTGTTGAAAATCATCATATCATCGGTCTGAAAAAGTTCCAGGTGGGTACTTTAAAATAACTAAAAAGAATAAATACAGTCATACATTAAAGTTTAAAGAAAATCAATTGTAAAAATATCTACTTTTCTTCCAATTGCATGCTTATAAGTTAAAAAAACAATAACTTTGATAAAAATAATTGTAATAATAATTCAGGAATTGTGAGTATAGCTTAGCATCTTTTATAAAAAAAAAAGATGTTATACATCTAGTGATAATAATTCAGGAATTTTGAGTTCAGTTCAACATCTTCTATAAAAAACTAGCTGTTATATATCTACAATCAAGAGAATATGAAAAGCATGAATGCATTTTAACATCAACAATTATCCAATTTAAAACTCTGCTCTCAGTATTACTCTAAAATACATAGTTAAAAGTTCAGATAAATGTTTTGAAAAGCTTTTCAAGAAGAGGCCCCTAAAATCCAGAGAGTATTATAGTGTGAAGATTAATTGAAAAGTTTAATATACCACACTGATATATAAACAGTGGTTAATTTCAGATATTTTCTGATCATAAAATTATAACTTAAGAGATGATTGTCAGCATATAAAATGAAAATAATTCAAGAATTATGCACTCTTTTTAATGTCCATGGATAATTTTATTCTACAGATAATTGTAGAAACAATACTATTAGAGAAAAAAATTAAAACTCTTCTGTAGTTAGGACTAACAGTGATAGCTGAAAATAATTCATTGAGGAATATTTCAAAGTGAATAGCCATTTTAGGGGCTTCCCCAGTGGCTCAGTTGGTAAAGAATCTGCCTGCAATGCAGGTGACCTGGGTTCGATCCCTGGGTCAGGGAAGATCCCCTGGAGAAAGAAATGGCTGCCCACTCCAGCATTCTTGCCTGGAGAATTCCGTGGATAGAGGAGCCTGGTGGGCTACAGTCTGTGACTCCCGTGTCTGCAAAGAGTTAGAAATGACTGAGCAACTAACACTTCACTTCATACTTTATAACCACTTCATAAGAGAGTTTGTGTTGACTGAACAAGAGCCACTTACTCTGGAGAATTCCAACATGCTAATATAAATTCAGAGTATCAGACAAGGAGAGAAATTTTTATAAGTCATTGTTCATCACAATGGACAATGAATATTGTCTACACAGAGAAGTCATGGTCTCCATTTTTAGTCTTTTTTAGGTGTGAATATCTTTATCTTATCCTCTTTTCTATGCATGTATTCATTTTACTTTTAAAATTTCTTAAACAAAGAACCCAGTTATCTATTCCTTTCCACACATATCAATTGGCTTATGAGTTACTTTTATCTTCCTCTACCTCCTCTGAGGTGTCACACCTTGGGTACCTTCTTCTCCCAGGGTCTCCACTGGATCCTTCTGCATGATGACCTTCAAATATTATATATCACTAAAAACGCCTTTAATATATTTACAACCTCTACTGCCTTAGATTTTTCCTTTTCATCTCTATGCTTCTTAAGTAGTCTAACTTCACTGCTTCCACTTAGTTTAATTTGTTCATTGCAATCTGGCTTCATTTCTAATGAATTAAATCCAATTATCCTTTTAGTCTACTTCTAATAATCTGTTGTTGATACAGTTGATTACTCCTTTCTTTAAAACTGTCTCCACTCATGCCTTTTATAATAACACATTCTTCAGTCACTATTCATTAATTTTTTCCACTTAACAGATATTAAACCATTATCATTCGGCAGACATTATTGTAGATGCCAAAATATAAACTTCAGTAAGGTGTGGTCCTTGTAACTTTTAGGGGAAAAAAGCACACAAATAATTGTCATAAAATGTGATAAATGCTGTAGTAGAGATATTTACATTACAATACAGTATCAGGGAAGAGGAATCATTTTTTAAAATTTTAATATAAATCACTGCTTCAATTCCACTATATAAAATCAACAAAAGTTACTCAATATAAAGCTCATCCTTTAAATAGAAATAATGGCTTCTAAAGAGTTCTGTGTGAATGACATAAAATTACTCATTCATTTTGTAAAATAGACTAGAGTATGAAAAATGATTATTTTGAATGATATTAGTTTTGATTAACATTGTAAACAGAAAAGATTCATCTTCATTGAAAACATGAAATTAATCATTATTCAAATGGCACTTTAGAGGTGGTATATTTGAACTGAAACACACACACACACACACAAATATAGTCTTTTAAAGCTGAAGGGATCTTAGAGACCATTTAGCCCCAGCCTATTATTTTATAGGATTTCTCTGGTGACTCAGTGTTAATCTACCTGCAATGTGCTGCAGGTTTGATCCCTGGGTCAGAGAATATCCTGGGAAAGAGAAATGACAACCCACTTCAGTAGTCTTGCCTGGGAAATCCCATGGACAGAGGAGCCTAGTGGGCTACAGTCCATGGAGTCACAAAGAGTTAGACACAGCTTAGTGACTAAAACACCACCATTATTTTATAAAGAAAGAACTGATCTCTGGAAGGTTCTTGCTCCACATTACAGATTTTAGGGGCATAACTGAATTAGAACTCAGGATGCTCTTTTCTAAATGATCTTTCTAAAATAGGAAAATTGAGCACAATAGTAACTCTACATCATGAAATGCACACATCCCTTTTTGAAAGTATTTACAATAGTCTAAAGTAAAGATGATGCTGTGGAAGTGCTGCACTCAATATGCCAGCAAATTTGGAAAACTGGACTGGAAAAGGTCAGTTTTCATTCCAATCCCAAAGAAAGGCAATGCCAAAAAATGCTCAAACTACCACACAATGGCACTCATCTCAGTTCAATTCAGTCGCTGAGTCGTGTCTAACTCTTTGCGACTCCATGAATCTTAGCACGCCAGGCCTCCCTGTCCATCACCAACTCCTGGAGATCACTCAGACTCACATGCATCGAGTCAGTGATGCCATCCAGCCATCTCATCCTCTGTCGTCCCCTTCTCCTCCTGCCCCCAATCCTTCCCAGCATCAGAGTCTTTTCCAATGAGTCAACTCTTCGCATGAGGTGGCCAAAGTACTGGAGTTTCAGCTTTAGCATCATTCCTTCCAAAGAAATCCCAGGGCTGATCTCCTTCAGAATGGACTGGTTGGATCTCCTTGCAGTCCAAGGGACTCTCAAGAGTCTTCTCCAACACCACAGTTAAAAAGCATCAATTTTTTGGTGCTCAGCCTTCTTCACAGTCCAACTCTCACATCCATACATGACCACAGGAAAAACCACAGCCTTGACTAGATGGACCTTTGTTGGCAAAGTAATGTCTCTACTTTTGAATATGCTATCTAGGTTGGTCATAACTTTCCTTCCAAGGAGTAAGCGTCTTTTAATTTCATGGCACACATCTCACACACTAGTAAAGTAATGCTCAAAATTCTCCAAACCAGGCTTCAGCAATACGTGAACTGTGAACTTGCAGATGTTCAAGCTGGTTTTAGAAAAGGCAGAGGACCAGAGATCAAATTGCCAACATCCGCTGGATCATCGAAAAAGCAAGAGAGTTCCAGAAAAACATCTATTTCTACTCTACTGACTATGCCAAAGCCTTTGACTGTGTGGATCACAATAAACTCTGGAAAATTCTGAAAGAGATAGGAATACCAGACCACCTGACCTGCCTCTTGAGAAACCTATATGCAGGTCAGGAAGCAACAGTTAGAACTGGACATGGAACAATAGACTGGTTCCAAATAGGAAAAGGAGCACGTCAAGGCTGTATATTGTCACTCTGCTTATTTAACTCATATGCAGAGTACATCATGAGAAACGCTGGGTTGGAGGAAGCACAAGCTGGAATCAAGACTGCAGGAAGAAATATCAATAACCTCAGATATGCAGATCACACCACTCTTATGGCAGAAAGTGAAGAGGAACTAAAAAGCCTCTTGATGAAAGTGAAAGAGGAGAGTGAAAAAGTTGGCTTAAAGCTCAACATTCAGAAAAAGAAGATCATGGCATCTGGTCCCATTACTTCATGGAAATAGATGGGGAAACAGTGGAAACAGTGTCAGACTTTATTTTGGGGGGCTCCAAAATCACTGCAGATGGTGACTGCAGCCATGAAATTAAAAGACCGCTTACTCCTTGGAAGGAAAGTTATGAGCAACCTAGATAGCATATTCAAAAGCAGAGACATTACTTTGCCAACAAAGGTCCATCTAGTCAAGGCTATGGTTTGTCCAGTGGTCATGTATGGATGTGAGAGTTGGACTGTGGTATTGGAGAAGACTCTTGAGAGTCCCTTGGACTGCAAGGAGATCCAACCAGCCCATTTTAAAGGAGATCAGTCCTAGGTGTTCATTGGAAGGACTGATGGTGAAGCTGAAACTCCAATACTTTGGCCACCTCATGCAAAGAGTTGACTCATTGGAAAAGACTCTGATGCTGGGAGGGATTAGGGGCAGGAGGAGAAGGGGACGACAGAGGATGAGATGGCTGGATGGCATCACCGACTCCATGGACGTGAGTCTCAGTGAACTCCACAAGATGGTGATGGACAGGGAGGCCTGGCGTGCTACGATTCATGGGGTCGCAAAGAGTCGGGTACAACTGAGCAGCTCAACTGAACTGAACTGAAAGTAAAATATTTTAATTAGTATCACATGTGTTTTTGAACCCCCTACCCCCACAATTATAAAATGATAAACCAACTTCTAAACACAGTGTTAAACTCCCAGGAATGATCAAATTGATGTTACTTAACATAACTGAAACTGTGTTGCCCTAAGAAACAAGAATGAGAAAATTAGATTGCTAAAAATGTCTTTCATAGAAAAAATTATGAGCTATGTCTCAAAAACTGTCACGGGCAATGCAACAAATATTTATGTTACCTGTCATCTGGTCACTTTATTTTAGGACAAATCTGAAACTATTCCCTCTTTTTTTTCTTTTTTAATTAGTTGCCTAAGGCTGACTTGTACATGGTGTCCTCAATCCTGTCATATATATATGTTTACAGGGAAATCACATCTTCTCTGGGGAGAGGGTTAGGATTTAGTGCACTGGGACGACCCAGAGGGATGGTATGGGGAGGGAGGAGGGTTCAGGATGGGGAACACATGTATACCTGTGATGGATTCATTTTGATATTTGGCAAAACGAATACAATTATGTAAAGTTTAAAAATAAAATAAAATGAAAAAAAAATAAAGTCAGTTCATAAGCAAAACTGAAGTGACTTAGCAGCAGCAGCAGCACAAGGCAAAAACCAATTTATTCAAAACCACTCTAGACAGTACCTCAGGGAGGCATCACAATGGAGATCAGCATCCTACAATCCACTGAGTCCACCCCAGGTCGTTCCCCTCCCAACTTAGAACATATGACTCCCACTGGGGAAGAGCACCGGATGGATGAGCTGCCCTGCCTCAGGGTTTTGTGGAATGAAAAGTACAATGTGTACTTTTTGATGGATGAGAATTATCTTTTAAAACAGGGATTACATTCAGCTTCACAAGGTGCTCACACTATAAGAAGCACAGGAGCTACTATAGAAATTGTTTAGGTTCCCCATATCACAGTCACTTGGGGATATGCTCATTGCATAGCATCTTCTATAATATTTACATCTTTATTTGTCTCCCTTTCGGCTGTTGCAGTACATGAATAGTTGAATTTACCTAAGGTACATGTCCAAATGGTGCCATCTCGCTTAATATACACTTTGTTCATATATATATGTGTACATACTCTGATATATATATTATACTGTGTATACCAGCTATGTATTACGTATATATATATACTATGTATATGCATGCCATTACTCAACTATACACATGTATATAGTAGAAAAAAATGTTTTAATGATTTGTTTCAGAAAGATGCTGTTTTGTTAAAATTCTAATAATAAAATTTCTAAAATATGTAACTATTACTTAATAACAAATTTGGTCTTTAGTCCCATCCTCCTAAGAGGAAGCTTCTAAAATTTTGGAATGTGCCCAGTGATGAGTCTCTTTATTATTCATGGTGGGTCCCAGGGAGCACCCCTGAGTTTATGCTAATGAGATGACTCAAGAGAGGCCCTCAGGTAGTTTCAGGGTCAGAGCAATCCAGAAAGATCAATCATGTGATTGATTAGAAGATTGGGGCTTTGAAGCAGGTGCTGTTAACCTGACCTCCAATGAGCAGATGAGACTGTAGATCAAGTTCACTCTGCCAATGATTCAATTAATCATACCTGTATTATAAAACCCCAATAAACATTCTGGACGTCTGAAGCCTTAAGAACTTCCTGATTGGTGATACACATCAGTATGTTGAAAGGATGATGTATCCTCAGAACACAGAAGATTTACAGCTGGGAACCTCCCAGTTTTACCCTAGTGTCTCTACTTTTGGCTGGTCCTGATTTGTATCCTTTTCAGTGAAACTTAAATAGAAGTATAGTAGCTTCCTGAGTTCTTTGATGTGTTCTAGCAGATGGTGACTGCAGCCATGAAATTAAAAGACGCTTACTCCTTGGAAGGAAAGTTATGACGAACCTAGATAGCATATTCAAAAGCAGAGACATTACTTTGCCAACAAAGGTCCGTCGAGTCAAGGCTATGGTTTTTCCTGTGGTCATGTATGGATGTGAGAGTTGGACTGTGAAGAAAGCTGAGTGCCAAAGAATTGATGCTTTTGAACTGTGGTGTTGGAGAAAATTCTTGAAAGTCCCTTGGACTGCAAGGAGATCCAACCAGTCCATTCTGAAGGAGATCAGCCCTGGGATTTCTTTGGAAGGAATGATGCTAAAGCTGAAACTCCAGTACTTTGGCCACCTCATGTGAAGAGTTGACTCATTGGAAAAGACTCTGATGCTGGGAGGGACTGGGGGCAGGAGGAGAAGGGGATGACAGAGGATGAGATGGCTGGATGGCATCACTGACTTGGTGGACGTGAGTCTGAGTGATCTCCGGGAGTTGGTGATGGACAGGGAGGCCTGGCGTGCTGTGATTCATGGGGTCGCAAAGAGCTGGACACGACTGAACTGAACTGAACTAAGTGAATTATTGAAACTGAGAGGTAGAGGGGACCCTCAAATTTAGAGACAGTTGTTCTGATGTGTGGGAGGATTGGGAACCCCAGAGCTCGTCACTGGTGTCTGCAGTATGAGACTCTTGTAGAGGTTTATGCCCTCAAATATGAGGTCTGCGCTAATGCTGGGTATTTGGTGTCAGAATTGCACTACAGGAACTTTGCCATAAATGTGACCAGCACCATGTCTGAAGGTAGAGTGAGTTGTCTGTTTATTATGTAATTCATCTAATTTTCCTCAAGGAGCTACACATATTAGGTGATAGATAAGAAGTGAACTTAATGCTGTCTGATAATTTAAACTGTCCCTAGTTGAGGGAATCTCATCTCAGAGTAACTAATAAGAAGTCCATTATAGTCAAAACATCCCTCTGCCTTATAGGCCACTCTTTTACCTACCATATGTGGACTGCTCAATTCTTGTCTATCCTTCCTTTTATTTTCCCCCTTGTTAGACATGGTCAGGCTTTATCTCATTCTCTACATCATTACTCAGTGTCAGAGGTCAGAAGCTACCAACGAAACCATGGTTTGATGGGAAAATAACTTTTTTCAAAACATTATTTTCATTAAATAAGGATATAGATTTTTAATTATTTAAAATAATAAAATATGTGAAGCCAAAAATAAAGAACCACTGTTTACAGTAAAACTGAATTAGGTATTTTTATACTTTTCTTAATAATATATTCAAATAGAATTGTTTAAAACAAACCAATATTTGAAGTATTTACTTCGGTCACCAATACTCATTTATGTTGAATCATGCCTTTTCATTAATACTAGTGAAAATTAAAAAAAAAAAAAAAAAAAATTTACTTACATGGTATCACAATTTGCATAAATGATGTCATCTTTCTATGCTTCAGTTCTTCAGGTTTATTCAGGTCAGAGTGAAACAATAAACAAGCTCACAGTAACATTATATAGACTAAAAGTAGGCACTGGTGACTATAGAGTTGTTATGTTCTTCTATCTTTAATAACCAAAACACATGATAAATACCTAGAAGGCTTCCTTGATTTGAAAGAACTTTGGACCTTATTTATTAACTATGTTGTTCAAGTGAAGAATTACAAGGATGTTTTAAGATTAGTACTGTATGCAAATTTTATCTCTCCTAGCAAAAAAGTGAACTACATTTACTTTGAAACAAATTAAAAGTATAAATAAGCAAAAATAAAATAAAAATTATCTAAAATTTTTTCAAATCTTACCAAAAAATTCTTTAGTATTTTGTGACATGTAAAATCACTGAAAACCTTAGTGATCTGGAAAGAAAGAAAACTGGTTGCAATATCTTTCAGGGCATACTTGCAGGATTTTTTAAATACAGTCACTCATAAAATTTAGAACAATAGGATTGCACTGTACATGGAACACTGTGCCCTACATGTTTAATTTAATATCAAATAATAAACATAAAATTACAATATTAAAAAAGTTCAGAACACTTTCAGGAGTAATTAAATAACACCAAGCAGTAGCTTTCACTAGCCCTTAATGAAAATGACAATTGCACAAAAACTCTATATTTTATTTTACTTAATATGTAAACACTATATGAGCACTCTCATTATTTCTTTTATTGATTTTTTTTAATAGGTTAGATGTGGTAAGTCAATTACTCAAGGTTACAGAATTGAAGTCAAGTCTACCTGCAGTCTAAACTGCAATTTTAAGTACAGTTCAGTTCAATCGCTCAGTCGTATCTGACTCTTTGGGACCCCATGGACTGCAGCACGCCAGGCCTCCCTGTCCATCAGCAACTCCCAGAGTTGACTCAACTCATGTCCACTGAGTCAGTGATGCCATCCAACCACCTTATTCTTTGTCGTCCCCTTCTTTCACCTTCAGTCTTTTCCAGCATCAGGGTCTTTTCAAATGAGTCAGTTCTTTACATCAGGTGGTCAAAGTATTGGAGTTTCAGTTTCAGAAACAGTCCTTCCAAAGAATATTCAGGACTGATTTCCTTTAGGATGGACTGGATGGATCTCCTTGCAGTCCAATGGACTCTTAAGGGTCTTCTCCAACACTACAGTTCAAAAGAATCAATTCTTCTGCACTCAGCTTTCTATATAGTCTAATTCTCACATCCATACATGACTACTGGATAAACCATAGCCTTGACTAGATGGACCTTTGTTGGCAAAGTAATGTCTCTGCTTTTTAATATGCTGTCTAGGCTGGTCATAACTTCTATTCCAAGGAGCAAGCATCTTGGCTGCAGTCACCATCTGCGGTGATTTTAGAGCCCAAGAAAATAGGCTCTCTCACTGTTGCCATTATTTCCTCAACTATTTGCCATGAAGTGATGGGACCAGATGCCATGATCTTCGTTTTCTGAATGTTGAGTTTTAAGCCAACTTTTTCATTCTCCTCTTTCACTTTCATTAAGAAGCTCTTTAGTTCTTCACTTTCTGCCATAAGGGTGATGTCATCTGCATATCTGACATTATTGATACTTCTTCCAGAAATCTTGATTCCAGCTTGTGCTTCATCCAGCCTGGCATTTTACATGATATTCTCTGCATATAAGTTAAATAAGCAGGGTGACAGTATACAGCCTTGATGTACTCCTTTCTCAATTTGGAACCAGTCTGTTGTTCCATGTCATGTTCTAACTGTTGCTTCTTGACCTTCATACAGATTTCTCAGGAGGCAGATTAGGTGGTCTGGTATTCCCATCTCTTTCAGAATTTTCTACAGTTTGTTGTGATCCACACAGTCAAAGGTTTTGCCATTGTCAATAAAGGAGAAGTAGATGTTTTTCTGAAACTCTCTTGCTTCTTTGATGATCCAACAGATGTTGGCAATTTGATCTCTGGTTCCTCTGCTTTTTCTAAATCCAGCTTGAAAATCTGGAAGTTCACGGTTCATGTACTGTTGAAGCCTGGCTTGGAGAATTTTCAGCATTACTTTGCTAAGACCAATGCAACCAAATAAATAAATATTTTTAAAAACTCTATTGCATTTATATATTTTAATGACAAACTGTCAGAAAGACAAATTAAGAAAATAGTCCCATTTACAATTGCCTCAAAAAATAATAAAATATCTACTAATAAAATCAATGAAGGATCTGAAAGACTTGTACACTAAAAACTATAAGACATTGATAAAAGAAATTAAGGAAGGCAAAAATAAAGGAAAAATATTCCTTGTTCATTAATTAGGAGAATTAATATTACTAAAAGGCTTCCCAGGTGGCACTAGTGGTAAAGAATCCATCAGCCAATGCAGGAGACATAAGAAATGTGAGTTCCATCTCAGGGTTGGGAAGATTCCCTAGAGGAGGAAACGGCAACCTACTCCAGTATTCTTACTGGGAGAATACCATGGACAGAGAAGCCTGGCGGGCCACAGTCCATAGGGTTGCAAAGAGTCCTACACAATAAGGGTCTGAGCACACATGTACAATATTGCTAAAACTCAAGCAATCTATAGATTCAATGCAATAAAAATTCCAATAGCATACTTCACAAAACAAATTTCTAAAACTTTAATTTGAGACCACAAGAGATCTGAATTGCCAAAACAATTCTGCGAAAGAAGGACATAGCTAGAGGTATCACACTCTTTGATTAGCTTCATAAGTGACAAATAGATTCAAGGGATTAGATCTGATAGACAGTGTCTGAAGAACAAGAGACGGAGGTTCATGACACTTCACAGGAGGCAGTGATCCAAACCATCCCCAAGAAAAAGAATTGCAAAATGGCAAAATGGCTGTGTAGAGATCCTATAAGTAGATGAGAAAAGAAAAGTGAAAGGCAAAGGAAAAAAAAAAAAAAAGATACATCCATCTGAATGCAGAGTTCCAAAGAATAGCAAGGAGAGAGAAGAAAGCCTTGCTAAGTGAAAAATACAAAGAAATAGAGGAAAACAATAGAATGGGAAACATTAGAGATCTCTTCAAGAAAATTAGGGATACCAAGGAAACATTTATGTATAGATGGGCACAATAAAAGGCAGAAATGGTATGAAGCAAACAGAAGCAGAAGATATTAAGCAGAGGTGGCTAGAATACACAGAGGAACCATAAAAAGAAAAATCATTATGACCCAGATACCACAATGGTGTGATCACTCACCTAGAGCCAGACATCTTGGAGTGTGAAGTTAAGTGGGCCTTAGGAAGGATCACTATGAATTAAAGCTAGTTGAGGTGATGGAATTCCAGTTAAGCTATTTCAAATCCTGAAAGATGACGCTGTGAAAGTGCTGCACTCGATATGCCAGCAAATGTGGAAAACCCAGAAATGGCCACAGGACTGGAAAAGGTCAGTTTTCACTCCAATCCCAAAGAAAGGCAATGCCAAAGAATGTTCGAAATACTGCACAGTTGCATTCATCTCACATGTTAGCAAACTTATGCACAAAATTCTCCAAGCTAGGCTTTAACAGTACATGAACCAAGAGCTTCTAGATGTTCAAGCTAGATTTAGAAAAGGCAGAGGAACCAGAGATCAAATTGCCAACATCCACCGGATCATACAAAAAGCAAGACAATTTCAGAAAAACATCTATTTCTGCTTCATTGACTATGCTAAAGCCTTTGACTGTGTGGATTGCAACAAACTTTGGAAAATTATTAAAGAAATGGGAATATCAGATTTACCTGCCTCCTGAGAAACCTGTATGCAGGTCAAGAAGTAACAGTTAGAACCAGACATGGAACAATGGACTGGTTCCAAATTGGGAAAGCAATATATCGAGACTGTATATTGTCACCCTGCTTATTTAACTAATATGCAAAGTACATCATGCAAAAAGCTGGGCTGGATGAAGCACAAGCTGGAATCAAGATTTCTGGGAGAAATATCAATAACCTCAGATATACAGATGATACCGCCTTTATGGCAGAAAGTGAAGAGGAACTAGAAAACCTCTTGAAAGAGGAGATTGAAGAAGTGGGCTTAAAACTCAACATTTAAAAAATGACAATCATGGCATTCAGTCCTATCACTTCATGTCAAACAGGTGAGGAAATAATGGAAACAGTGACAGACTTTAATTTTCTTGGGCTCCAAAATCACTGCAGATGGTGACTGAAGTCATGAAAGTAAAAGACATTTACTCCTTGGAAGAAAAGCTATGACAAACCTAGATAGCACATTAAAAAGCAGAAATATTTCTTTGCTGACAAAGGTACACACAATCAAAGCTATGGTTTTTCCAGCAGCCATGTATGGATGTGAGAACTGGACCATAAAGAAGGCTGAACTCCAAAGAATTGATGCTTTTGAACTGTGGTGTTGGAGAGAGTCCCGTGGACTGCAAGCTCAAACCCGGTCAATCCTAAAGAATATCAGTCAAGAATATTCATTAGAAAGACTGTTACTGAAGCTGAAGCTCCAACACTTTGATGCACAAAACTGACTCATTAGAAAAGGCCCTGATGCTGGGAAAGATTGAAGGCAGGAGGAGAAGGGGATGATAGAGGATGAGATGGTTGGCTGACATCACTGACTCAATGGACATGAGTTTAAGCAAGCTCTGGGAGATGTGGAAGGACAGGGAAGCCTGGCATGCTGCAATCCATGGGGTTGCAAAGAGTCAGACCCACTGAGCAACTAAACAATAATGACAATTACAAAGCTACAGTAGTCAAAACAATATGGTACTGGCACAAAAACAGACACACAGGAAAATGGAACAGAACTGAAGGTCCCCAAGTAAATGCATACATATATGAACAACAATTTATGACAAAGGATCAAAGAACATTCAATGGAGAAAAGACAGTCTCTTCAATAAATGGTGTTGGGAAAACTGGACAACCACATGCAAAAGAACGAAACTAGACCGCTATGTTACACAATACACAAAAATTAACTCAAAATTAATTGAAGACCTGAATATAAACCTAAGTCATAAATTTCTTAGCATAAAATGTAGACACTGCTCACATTGACATTGGATTTAGTGATGTTTTGTGGATCTGATTCCAAATGAAAACAAATGAAAAAATAAACAAAGGGGACTACATCAGACTTAAAAGCTGCATACCTAGAAAACCATAATCAAAATGAAAAGGCAACTTACTGAATGGAAAAGATATTTTAAAATCATATATCCAAATTTTGTGAGGCAACTGAGTTGTCAACCTGCAATGCAGGATATCTGGGATTGATCCCTGGGTTGGGAAGATCCCTTGGAGAAGGGCAGGGCAACCTACTCCAGTATTCTTGCCTGGAGAATTCCCATGGACAGAGGAGCCACAGTTCATGGGGTTGCAAAGAGTTGTATAGCATTGAGCAACACAGCACAGGTGTAACTCCAGCTATATTGATTGTACTATGTCTAACATGATTCCTGTGCTATTTTACATGCGAGAAATTTCACCTATAAAATCTCTATCCATGTACACATACAAAATAAGACAATTTCTATAGCATGGGTTCTTTAGTCTATTGGTAATTCAGACGAACTCTGTTATTAGGTGGAACTGTAGTTCATCCACAGTTCATAAGAGAAAGCCCTTCTTTACAGTGGTTTCCCAGCTAATAAATAGAAGAGAAAATACAAAGTTACTGTTTCATAACTGTCAAAGGAAAACAAGACACTTAAGGACCATGGATCCTTAATGCTAAAAAAGTTGGGTAACTGTTCTAGAGTAAAAGAGACTAAAAAGACAAAAATACAATGTGTCATACATGATTCTTCTTCAAAAGACAAAGTCATAAAGGATATTTCTGGAACAGCTGGAAAAATGTGAAATATGAACTGTGTATCAGGCGATAGTGTTAATATTCTTACATGTGATGTGATGGTGGTTATAGAGGAGAATATTTACTCTTAGGAGCTCATGCTGAATTGCAATGAATGTATACAACTTACTTTGAGATTGTTCAGAAAAAGGAAAAATAGACATAATATGACCAAATATTGCATAAAGAAACAATATTGAATCAAGATATGGTAATTCAAATCTTCATTATACTATTCTTTCAATTTCACTGTATTTTGAAATTTTTCATAACAAAAAGTTGAAATATAAGTGCCAAAACTTGAAAGGCCTAAAATGGGCATAATGACAATACATAATATAATATTTGGATTCAATTTTAAAATGTTAATGAAAACGACTTGCTTACCTTTGTGGAATACAACACCCTATTTGAGATTTCTCTATTTTGGCTCTAGTGGCGTTTTGGATAGCTTTGTTGTGAGCAACAGTCCTGTACATTGTAGAACGTTTAAAAATATTGCAGCTTGTGTCCACTACATGCTTGGATACTGTCCTTTTACACTTCACCCCCAAAAAAAATCCCTCAAAATGTCTATAAAAATTGTCATATGTTCCCTGGGGGAGCAAAATTTTCTCTGGTTGGGAAGCACTGCTTTACATGTTGATTTAAAAAAAAAAAATTTTGGCCATTCCTCCAAATTGCTACTTTTCAGATATTTAAAAAATAAAAATTAATTCATTTTTAGTATAAACTTTGTTAAAATCTAACTCTTCCCATTAAACACACTCAAAGTATATGTCTCTACTCTGATACTTGTGGATAAAAATGGTTGAATGGATTGCTAAAAAAGAGTATTTTTAAACATCCAATTTTAAAATGCTTTTATGATAAAGCCTCTGGCAAATTTTTTAAAATAAAATCTTGCCTTTTTCCACACCATTATTGTGAATAGAGATCAAACAAAAATTTTTTGGCCTGGTAGCTTAAAGCTTGCCGCTTCTAGTAAGAGATATTACAATTATAATTTAATCCATGGCATATTTACTAGGAAAAAGATACAGGCATTTGGAACAAAAATTACCACCAGAACAGTGTATAAGAAGCTTTTAAAAGCTTGCATATCATTAGTACATACAACTACTTGGATGAATCCCTATAGGTATTAGGTTGAATGAAAGCAGGTATTCTCACAAGGTTAAATTATGTATGCTTCCATTTATATGACATTCCTGAAGGATAAAAGTAAAACTATAATGATGCAGAGCAGAGCAAATTGCCAGGGGACAGAGACAGAGGGAGAGTAGGATGACTTAGTGAGAGCAAGAGGGGTGTCTTCCTGGTGATGGAACAGTTCTGTACCTGAACTGCAGCGGTGGTTACATGAATCTATATACATGTTAAAATTCACAGAACTGTATACAATAAGTCAGCTTTGCTGTTGTTAGTTTATAAAAATAATAAGAATGTTTTTATAATCCTAATTATAAAATAAGAATTTTCTTATAATCCTAATTATAATCATATAAAAAATTCAATGCTTAATAAAGCATTTTCTTTTCCTAGAAAAGCCTTTAGTTGCTTAATAATAAGGGTGAGTTATTAACACATTATATGTAAAGAAAGTACTTGAGGAAAATTAACAAAAATTCATAACCTAAATTCAAAAATACTTGTAAAATATATAATAGAAACTAATATAGCCTGGTTGATATCATAAGAAGGCATTGATAAGCTTGATTAACTAATTT
This sequence comes from Bos mutus, assembly GCF_027580195.1. NCBI lineage: Eukaryota > Metazoa > Chordata > Mammalia > Artiodactyla > Bovidae > Bos > Bos mutus. The sequence goes on along the minus strand of NC_091621.1, from coordinate 61,283,517 downwards.
ATTAATTAAATTAATGATAAGTTTAATTGAATATCATACTCCAAATATCAAATATGAGTATCTTTAGATTATCAGATTGGGTTGCATATTGATGGAAAGAAATAACACAGATGTTCTAGTGTTCTAGTGCTAGTGTTAAGTTGCTTTCAGTCGTGTCTAACTCTCTGTGACCCCATGGACTGTACCCGCCAGGCCCCTCTGTCCATGGAGTTCTCCAGGCAAGAATACTGGAGTGGGTTGCCATTGCCTTCTCCAGGGGATCTTCCTGACTCAGGGATCAAACCCGTATCTCATGTCTCCTGCAGGTTCTTTACCACTACTGCCATCTGGGAGGCCCATGCCTGGTCTGTAAGTTCCCAATTATATAAATGGTGACAGTCACAGACCTTATGAAAAGAAGGGGTACCAGTCAAAGCAGTAGCATTATCTTGGTTTGTTTTTTCCTTATCAGTTGACTCCCTAAGGGATGGATACACAACTGCTATCACATTCTCTGTAGTTGTGAGGAAATGGCCAATTTCTTTCTAATAAAAGGCAGAGGAACCAGAGATCAAATTGCCAACATCCGCTGGATCATGGAAAAAGCAGAGAGTTCCAGAAAAACATCTATTTCCGCTTTATTGACTATGCCAAAGCCTTTGATTGTATGGATCACAATAAACTGTGGAAAATTCTGAAAGAGATGGGCATATCAGACCACCTGATCTGCCTCTTGAGAAATCTATATGCAGGTCAGGAAGCAACAGTTAGAACTGGACATGGAACAACAGACTGGTTCCAAATAGAAAAAGGAGTACGTCAGGCTGTATATTGTCACCCTGCTTATTTAACTTATATGCAGAGTACATCATGAGAAACGCTGGACTGGAAGAAACACAAGTTGGAATTAAGATTGCCGGGAGAAATATCAATAACCTCAGATATGCAGATGACACCACCCTTATGGCAGAAAGTGAAGAGGAACTAAAAAGCCTCTTGATGAAAGTGAAAGTGGAGAGTGAAAAAGCTGGCTTAAAGCTCAACATTCAGAAAATGAAGATCATGGCATCTGGTCCTGTCACTTCATGGGAAATAGATGAGGAAACAGTGGAAACAGTGTCTGGCTTTATTTTTGGGGGCTCCAAAATCACTGCAGATGGTGACTGCAGCCATGAAATGAAAAGACGCTTACTCCTTAGAAGGAAAGTTATGACCAACCTAGATAGCATATTGAAAAGCAGAGACATTACTTTGCCAACAAAGGTTCGTATAGTCAAGGCTATGGTTTTTCCTGTGGTCACGTATGGGTGTGAGAGTTGGACTGTGAAGAAAGCTGAGTGCAGAAGAATTGATGCTTTTGAACTGTGGTGTTGGAGAAGACTCTTGAGAGTCCCTTGGACTGCAAGGAGATCCAACCAGTCCATTCTGAAGGAGATCAGACCTGGGATTTCTTTGGAAGGAATGATGCTAAAGCTGAAACTCCAGTACTTTGGCCACCTCATGTGAAGAGTTGACTCATTGGAAAAGACTCTGATGCTGGGAGGGATTGGGGGCAGGAGGAGAAGGGGACAACAGAGGATGAGATGGCTGGATGGCATCACTGATTCGATGGACATGAGTCTGGTTGAACTCCGGGAGTTGGTGATGGACAGGGAGGCCTGGCGTGCTGTGATTCATGGGGTCACAAAGAGTTGGACAGGACTGAGCGACTGAACTGAACTGAACAGTATAACAGTGTTCTATACTTAGACCTTATGTCATGGTTCTGGAATGCCAACAATTATGTGTGTGCATTTAAAAGATGTTTACAGACTCCGATTCTTCTGATTTTTGACCCCCACTTGGCTTTAGCAAGACTATATCCTCAAAGGGGAAATAACACCGTTAATACTTAGATTTCACAAGTTGTGTCTGCTTCTAGGCTCTTTTTGGTAAACTTGAATCCCCACATTCCATTCTGTCTCTAACATCAGAGCCTTAACCTGATGATTTTGATCCTGGGTTTCATCTGACAATCACAAACATTTTCTTCACTTTCCCAAGAATTTATAAGCCCCTTATGGAAGACAGAGAAAGAGTAGCATGCTTTCAATCACTGATGCTAGAAGGTTCTGAACTGTTCATTACAACGCTCCTATGGAATAGCAATTCATTATAGTCCTTAAATGTATTAAATTATTTTTAAAATGTACGGCTGTTAAAGAAGTTTTAGTTGACCCCAAGATCCTAGAATGGTCAATATTTCTTTCTAACTTAAAATACTCTAATATCTTAACTGAAAGAAAAACTAAATCCAATCTGTATACTGTTCTAGGCTGGAAGCATTCTCAGCAGGAATTGTACCTCTGACTTTCACCCTATCATTAGAGCTTTACTTTATTTGCCTGATCTGTGATCATGATTTTGGCTTGCAATTAGACAGATGGCATTCAATTGCACATTTAATGTTACATCTTCTAATACTGCAATACAAAAATAGTTATCATGGGCTGCATATCCATTTTCTGTAGACACCCAGGAAAAATAACTTTCACATTTCCTCTTTTATCATCTACTTCTGTGCAGCCAGAAGGTTGCATGTCACGCCTTACCATCTGTTGATGTATTGCTTATTAATATATTTTTGTTTTAAATCAGGGAAGTAATGGAAAATTCTAGATAATGGGGCTGGTGCAAGAGAGGATGGTATTCTATTTAGGAGGGAGGAGGGTTCGGGATGGGGAATTTATACCTGTGGCGGATTCATTTTGATATTTGGCAAAACTAATACAATTATGTAAAGTTTAAAAATAAAATAAAATTAGAAAAAAAAAAAGATTCTATTTAAATTTATTATCTTTTTAAAATTAAAATATATCTAAGACTAAAACTTCATGAAGTATTATTGACTCTTTTTTTTTGATGTTTCAGAAGGACCATCAGTATTTTAAGATTACTTGTATTAAAAAAATCTTAGAGAAATCCCACTAAGTAGAAAATGGTAAGAATTAGAGGAGGATGATTCTTATTTTTATGCCACTGTGTTTAGCTTCCCAGACATAAATGTTTACATCCTTCTATTGAATGCAATGATAATAATTTGCAATTATCAACCTACCAATTACCTTTTTAGTAATATAAGCCTTAGAATAGCCTTCAACTTTCCAGTTCCCATGAACAAAACACAGATTCATTTCTACCTGTGTAGTTACCATGACACCTCCATAGACTTTGTTGTTCTTGGGGGAAAAAACCTCTATTCCCCTGAGAAGGCTTACATTCATGTCCAATTACAGAAACAAAGTCCTAATTTAATTTATTCTTTTGTGTTTCACACTGCTCTTACATTTGCAAAGCTTAAATTGCTTTGGTAAGGCTTTGTGTTCCTGAGGTTAGATGACAGGAAACCCAGTTTCTTTTGATATTTTCTCCTGTTTTCATGGAACTGTATCAAAACTAATTTGAATGCTAAACAAACTAAAACCAAACTGTGGGGTCTTGGTTCTGAAAACTGACAGAATTCTCTTGAAGCAATGTGTGTATATATTTAAATTATCTTCAAAATATGTAGGAGGTTGAAGAATATCCTCTAGATTTAAGTATGCAATGTTTGTGAGATCACTGATTTTAAAATCTCCTTAAGATTGTTAAATTTCTCTCTTACTGTAGATTTGTGAACTTCCACTTAATAATTACTTTTTCTTTATTTTTTAATTTTTTTTTTTTTAAATTTTATTTTATTTTTAAACTTTACAATATTGTATTAGTTTTGCCAAATATCGAAATGAATCCACCACAGGTATACCCGTGTTCCCCATCCTGAACCCTCCTCCCTCCTCCCTCCCCTACCCTCCCTCTGGGTCGTCCCAGTGCACCAGCCCCAAGCATCCAGTACCGTGCATCAAACCTGGACTGGCAACTCGTTTCATATATGATATTATACATGTTTCAATGCTATTCTCCCAAATCTCCCCACCCTCTCCCTCTCCCACAGAGTCCATAAGACTGATCTATACATCGGTGTCTCTTTTGCAGTCTTGTACACAGGTTACTGTTACCATCTCTCTAAATTCCATATATATGTGTTAGTATACTGTATTGGTGTTTTTCTTTCTGGCTTACTTCACTCTGTATAATAGACTCCTAGAGGAGAACATAGGCAAAACACTCTCTGACATACATCACAGCAGGATCCTCTATGACCCACCTCCCAGAATATTGGAAATAAAAGCAAAAATAAACAAATGGGACCTAATTAAACTTAAAAGCTTCTGCACAACAAAGGAAACTATTAGCAAGGTGAAAAGGCAGCCTTCAGAATGGGAGAAAATAATAGCAAATGAAGCAACGGACAAACAACATCTCAAAAATATACAAGCAACTCCTACAGCTCAACTCCAGAAAAATAAATGACCCAATCAAAAAATGGGCCAAAGAATTAAATAGACATTTCTCCAAAGAAGACATACAGATGGCTAACAAACACATGAAAAGATGCTCAACATCACTCATTATCAGAGAAATGCAAATCAAAACCACAATGAGGTACCATTTCACACCAGTCAGAATGGCTGCGATCCAAAAGTCTACAAGCAATAAATGCTGGAGAGGGTGTGGAGAAAAGGGAACTCTCTTACACTGTTGGTGGGAATGCAAACTAGTACAGCCACGATGGAGAACAGTGTGGAGAGTCCTTAAAAAACTGGAAATAGAACTGCCTTATGATCCAGCAATCCCACTGCTGGGCATACACACTGAGGAAACCAGAAGGGAAAGAGACACGTGTACCCCAATGTTCATTGCAGCACTGTTTATAATAGCCAGGGCATGGAAGCAACCTAGATGCCCATCAGCAGATGAATGGATAAGAAAGCTGTGGTACATATACACAATGGAGTATTACTCAGCCATTAAAAAGAATACATTTGAATCAGTTCTAATGAGATGGATGAAACTGGAACCTATTATAGAAATTAAGGAAACAATTCCATTCACCATTGCAACAGAAAGAATAAAATACTTAGGAATATATCTACCTAAAGAAACTAAAGACCTATATATAGAAAACTATAAAACACTGGTGAAAGAAATCAAAGAGGACACTAATAGATGGAGAAATATACCATGTTCATGGATTGGAAGAATAAATATAGTGAAAATGAGTATACTACCCAAAGCAATTTATAGATTCAATGCAGTCCCTATCAAGCTACCAATGGTATTCTTCATAGAGCTAGAACAAATAATTTCACAATTTGTATGGAAATACAAAAAACCTCGAATAGCCAAAGCTATCTTGAGAAAGAAGAATGGAACTGGAGGAATCAACCTGCCTGACTTCAGGCTCTATTACAAAGCCACAGTTATTAAGACAGTATGGTACTGGCACAAAGACAGAAATATTGATCAATGGAACAAAATAGAAAGCCCAGAGATAAATCCACGCACATATGGACACCTTATCTTTGACAAAGGAGGCAAGAATATACAGTGGATTAAAGACAATCTCTTCAACAAGTGGTGCTGGGAAAACTGGTCAACCACTTGTAAAAGAATGAAACTAGAACACTTTCTAACACCTTATACAAAAATAAACTCAAAATGGATTAAAGATCTAAACGTAAGATCAGAAACAATAATTACTTTTTCAATATTCCCATTTCCAAATGGAAATAGTTCATGAAACTAAAGATAAATGTAATTAAGAAAAGTGGAAACTGAGAACTTCATCAAAGTGATGAGGACACCAAAACAGAGAATATTTCACACTACTTTTCTCATTAACTAGGTCTTATGACAAAGCAGATAGTTATAAATCCACCACTACTGCTGGACAGGCAACCGGTACAAACATGAGAATCTATGAGAAATTTAAATTTCCACTTAAGCTTGTCAATCTCAGATCATACATACTAACCGTCCTTATAGAATAGATATTTATGAAATATTGAGTTTGTGGTCAGCATCAAGATAGGCTTCAGTTAAGAAAAGTGAGCAAAAACACACACTGGCTCTGTTCTCTGGATTTCAATTTAAAAAACCTAATACACATATGTGTATAATTATGTACTGAGAAAACTAGCATCAAAGAGTGTGGCACTTATAAAGCTGTAAAACAGAGGAACTTGACATTATCTAATGAGTTAGCAATAGCTGTTTTCCTAGTTAGGATCAGGTCCAGTTGACATAAAAATTACAAAAAAGGGACAGAAGCAAGAAAGAAGTTCACTGCTGTGTCATAAAAAAGACTGATTGATGTATGCGGTCCAAGGCTAATTGTGGAAGTTCCAATAAGATGGAGGCCCATATTCCTTCTCTTTTTTTTCTCTCAATCTGAGCATGGGCTTTTACCTCATCATCAAATATGGCTGCGTGAGCTCCAACAGTCAGCTTTGCATTCCAACTATCAATAAGGAGTAAAGTCGGGAATGGTGCCTTTCAACTCTTTAAAAGAGCTTCCTAGAAGTATTGCACGACTAGTCCTATTACATTAGTGGGTAAGAACTTGCTCATACAGTCATACCTAGCTTTGAGGAAGGATGATATAGTCACATAAGATATCACTAATTAAAAATTGAGCTACTTAAATAGAGAAGATAAAAATACATATTTGGAGGCAAGTAGCTGGAGAAGGAAATGGCAACCCCACTTATTGCCTGGAGAGTCCCAGGGACGGTGGAGCCTAGTGGGCTGCTGTCTGTGGGGTCGCACAGAGTCAGACACGACTGAAGCGACTTAGCAGTAGCAGCAGCAGTATTTACCATAACTTGCTTGGGAAAATGACTTTGAAAATGAGGTTTGCAGAATGCATAAATGTTAAACAAGTGGTGGGAGGAAGGGGACAGTGAAGCGTATTCCCAGCTGATGCACAATCCACATGACTACATAGCCTCCAACGTGGCTGGACATAGACTACTTGTATTTAGTATCCTTTTAAGTAGGAGAGAAAAGAACTTCTCTCTTGTAGGCAATGCTATTTTGAGAATTTAGAGATATGCAATTCGGCTGAATCCTAACTGTATCTAAAATAACAGCCCTTGCTAACCCTTTAGACAAGTTCCAGGTTCTCTATTTTACTATTTTGAGCCCAGCACATCATTAGTGTTTTTTGCTTTTTCACTAATTACATTAGGTTTATTCTTATGAGTTTATATAAGCTTCGAACATTATTACAGATACATAAGGAAATAAATCTAGTCAAGATCACATAAATGTCATAAGAATGAGTACATATATATATATATACACACACACACACACACACACATATATATACATACACACACATACATAAACATTCTATAAGGGGATCTGCTTGAAATACTTTTTGTTGAGCTACAGCAAAAATTTTGAAAATGTTTAGATAATAAAATCTCATATTTTAGGAAATATTTATCCAAAAACATATGCTAAAATAAGTCAGTTTAAGTGCATATGTTTTCTTCTGATATATACATTCTCCAAAAATATCCCCGCCAATATATTTTTTGAGGAGAGGGGATTAGAAATTTATCGAAAACAATTTCAAATACTTTTAAGCTAATCATTTGTTTGCTGACAAACCCAGAGTCGACAGGTATAGTTTTAAAGTACCACTGCCAATACTAAAATTTCACATAAACACTATCAAACCTCAAATATGAGAATTCATGCTATTCCAAATGTTGTTAGGATAATAAAACGCGTTACTAACCAGGCTATTTTAATCTGTATATTTACTTAATAGAGGTTCAATTTTTTCCAAGCAAAATGCTATTTTATTCAAGGAAAATAAACATAGTATATCTTATCCTTCATAAAATAATTAACTATCCAGATTACAAAAATAAACATGCCTCCGTTTAGGAAAAAAAAAACCTATAAATTAATCAAAATATTCCACTGGGGGGAAAAAAAATCCTATAGAAGGTTGCTTCTTTTTTCTTCCAAATTTCGTTTTTGGACTGGTTATCCACGGCCTGAAAAGCTTCTGTCCTATATGCATAATCTTAGCAAGCAAACATGATCTTCAATTGCATGACTTTTTTACTAAGAAAAGTCATTGGTAAGTACCAGAGAGCATATATATATTTATTTAACTTCCATAAAATGAGATTACACCAGATGAGCTGCCAGAAGAGTACAAAAAAGAGAAGTTAAGGTACTTGCTGATAAGCAGTTTATACATGTATTTTGTAAACATCTTAGAAAAGACTTTCTGAAAGAAAGGCCAATGAAATAGTTTTCATGTGAAAGATATTGACGCTGTAAGACTGAAGTATTTATGAAGTAAAACAGGGAGGTAAGTGAAAAGCAAAGATAAATTAAGTGGAGAAAGAGCAAGTTGGTTTGGGTAGGAAAGCTCTGTGAGGGGTGATGAGATATATATAGACAAAATTGCTTACTACGAACTTGCTTAGAGATGACAAGGTTGCCTTGGGGGTTGTGCTAATCATCTAGTACTAAATTGAATCCTAAAATTTAGCGTCTTAAAACAATAGTGATTATTTATTATTCATTATTTTGTGAGTCAGGAATTTGGGGATGGCTCACTTGGGAAGTTCTACGTTGGGGCATCTCAGAAGGTTGCAGTCAGAGACTGATTTGGGCAGCAGCCGTTTAAAGGCTTGACTGCAGTACCAGAGGGTCCACTGCCAAAGTATTTCAATTGCATGGCTGGCAAGTTAGTGCTAGCTCTTGGCTAGGGGCCTCAGTTCTGTGGGCATCGCTTCAGGGCTTCTGGAGCACCCTCACAGCATGGCAGCTGGCTTGTGAACAATTCCAAGAGAACAAGGTAGAAGCTGCAATGACTTCATAACCTCATTTCAGAAGGCATATACTTTTACTTAGGCCACATTTTATTCACATAAGGGCAGTTTTAATTTAATGAAGGAGAGGTCTACACAAAAGGCATGCATTTTAGGAGGTGAGAATCACTGGTGGTTATCCTCACAGTCAAAAACCAAATCAGGGATCAAAACATCGACCTCTGCTTTACTGATTATGCCAAAGCCTTTGACTGTGTAATCACAACAAACCGTGGAAAATTCTTCGAGAGATGGGAATACCAGACCACCTGACCTGCCTCCTGAGAAATCTGTATGAAGGTCAAGAAGCAACACTGACAGCATGACATGGAACAGCAGACTGGTTCCAAATTGGGAAAGGAGTACATTAAGGCTGTATACTGTCACCCTGCTTATGTAACTTATATGCTGAGTACATGAGAAATGCCTTGACTGGATGAAGCACAAGCTGGAATCAAGAGTGCTGGGAATAATATCAATAGCCTCAGATATGCAGATGACAGCACCCTTATGGCAGAAAGTGAAGAGGAACTAAAAAGCCTCTTGATCAAAGTGAAAGAGGAGAGTGAAAAAGCTGGTTTAAAACTCAACACTCAAAAAATGAAGATCATGGCATGTAGTCCCATCACTTCATGGGAAATAGATGGGGAAACAATGGAAACAGTAAGAGACTTTATTTTCTTGGAATCCAAAATCACTGCAGATGGTGACTGCAGCCAGGAAATTAAAAGACGCTTACTCCTTGGAAGAAAAGCTATGACCAACCTAGTAGAGACATTACTTTGCCAACAAAGGTCCATATAGTCCATATAGTCAAAGCTATGGTTTCCCAGCAGTTACGTATAGATGTGAGAGTTGGACTATAAAGAAACCTGAGTGCTGAAGAATTGATGTTTTTGAACTGTGGTGTTGGAGAAGACTCTTGAGAGTTCCTTGGACTGCAAGGAGATCCAACCAGTCCTTCCTAAAGGAGATCAGTCCTGGGTATTCATTGGAAGGACTGATGCTGAAGCTGAAACTCCAATATTTTGGCCACTTGATGCGAAGAGCTGACTCGTTGGAAAAGACCCTGATGCTGGGAAAGATTGAAGGCAGGAGGAGAAGGGGACGACGGAGGATGAGATGGTTGGATGGCATCACCGACTCGATGGATATGAGTTTGAGAAAGCTTTGGGAGTTGGTGATGGACAGGGAGGCCTGGCGTGCTACAGTCCATGGGGTCACAAAGAGTTGGACACGACTGAGCTGCTGAACTGAACTGAACTCCATGCTTGGTAGTTTACCCATTTTTAATCTGCATAAAATCCCTGAGAGATAGCTTTTACTGTGTTCATTTTATAGTGAGAGGACTAAAATTGAGTAGAATAACTTGCCCAAAGTCACACAGGTAGTTAGTGGCAGGATATATGTTGATCTGATTTCTAATCTTACACTCCTTTATCCATGCCATGAAGTCTCAGAAAATATTGTCCATTCTAGGATGATTCTGCTGGATGAAAAAATGTCTGCATGGTGACTGCTGCACCTCTTAAATGCAGCGTAAAGTGCATGAGACAGAGACATTAATCACCACAAATAATTCAGGTATTTTTAAGGTATTTCGACTTGATGATGATACTTATTTTATAATATTAGAATAAGATTGCTATCTCTTCATTGAAGCTAAATTCAATATAATCTTGAGACAGCTATTAATAAACTTTAAGAACCAAAGATCAAATTGCCATCATTCACTGGATCATCGAAAAAAAGCAAGAGAGTTCAGAAAAACATCTATTTCTGCTTTATTGACTATGTCAAAGCCTTTGATTGTGTGGATCACAATAAACTGGAAAATTCTGAAAGAGATGGGAATGTTAGACCACCTTACTGCCTCTTGAGAAAGCTCTATGCAGGTCAATAATATGACCAAATATTGCATAAAGAAACAATATTGAATCAAGATATGGTAATTCAAATCTTCATTATACTATTCTTTCAATTTCACTGTATTTTGAAATTTTCATAACAAAAAGTTGAAATATATGCCAAAACTTGAAAGGCCTAAAATGGGCATAATGACAATACATAATATAATATTTGGATTCAATTTTAAAATGCTTTTATGATAAAGCCTCTGGCAAATTTTTAAAATAAAATCTTGCCTTTTTCCACACCATTATTGTGAATAGAGATCAAACAAAAATTTTTGGCCTGGTAGCTTAAAGCTTGCCGCTTCTAGTAAGAGATATTACAATTATAATTTAATCCATGGCATATTTACTAGAAAAAGATACAGGCATTTGGAACAAAAATTACCACCAGAACAGTGTATAAGAAGCTTTTAAAAGCTTGCATATCATTAGTACATACAACTACTTGGATGAATCCTATAGGTATTAGGTTGAATGAAAGCAGGTATTCTCACAAGGTTAAATTATGTATGCTTCCATTTATATGACATTCTGAAGGATAAAAGTAAAACTATAATGATGCAGAGCAGAGCAAATTGCCAGGGGACAGAGACAGAGGGAGAGTAGGATGACTTAGTGAGAGCAAGAGGGGTGTCTTCCTGGTGATGGAACAGTTCTGTACCTGAACTGCAGCGGTGGTTACATGAATCTATATACATGTTAAAATTCACAGAACTGTATACAATAAGTCAGCTTTGCTGTTGTTAGTTTATAAAAATAATAAGAATGTTTTTATAATCCTAATTATAATCATATAAAAAATTCAATGCTTAATAAAGCATTTTCTTTTCCTAGAAAAGCCTTTAGTTGCTTAATAATAAGGGTGAGTTATTAACACATTATATGTAAAGAAAGTACTTGAGGAAAATTAACAAAAATTCATAACCTAAATTCAAAAATACTTGTAAAATATATAATAGAAACTAATATAGCCTGGTTGATATCATAAGAAGGCATTGATAAGTTTGATTAACTAATTTATTAATTAAATTAATGATAAGTTTAATTGAATATCATACTCCAAATATCAAATATGAGTATCTTTAGATTATCAGATTAGGTTGCATATTGATGGAAAGAAATAACACAGATGTTCTAGTGTTCTAGTGCTAGTGTTAAGTTGCTTTCAGTCGTGTCTAACTCTCTGTGACCCCATGGACTGTACCCGCCAGGCCCTCTGTCCATGGAGTTCTCCAGGCAAGAATACTGGAGTGGGTTGCCATTGCCTTCTCAGGGATCTTCCTGACTCAGGATCAAACCCAGATCTCATGTCTCCTGCAGGTTCTTTACCACTACTGCCATCTAGGAGGCCCATGCCTGGTCTGTAAGTTCCCAATTATATAAATGGTGACAGTCACAGACCTTATGAAAAGAAGGGTACCAGTCAAAACAGTAGCATTATCTTGGTTTGTTTTTTCCTTATCAGTTGACTCCTAAGGGATGGATACATCAGACCACCTGATCTGCCTCTTGAGAAATTTGTATGCAGGTCAGGAAGCAAATAGTTAGAACTGACATGGAACAACAGACTGGTTCCAAATAGGAAAGGAGTACGCTCAAGGCTGTATATTGTCACCCTGTTTATTTAACTTATATGCAGAGTACATCATGAGAAACGCTGGGCTGAAGAAACACAAGCTGGAATCAAGATTGCCGAGAAATATCAATAACCTCAGATATGCAGATGACACCACCCTTATGGCAGAAAGTGAAGAGGAACTCAAAAGCCTCAGAGACATTACTTGCCAACAAAGGTCCGTCTAGTCAAGGCTATGGTTTTTCCTGTGGTCATGTATGGATGTGAGAGTTGACTGTGAAGAAGGCTGAGCGTCAAGAATTGATATTGGAAAAGACTTGATGCTGGGAGGATTGGGGGCAGGAGGAGAAGGGGACGACAGAGGATGAGATGGCTGGATGGCATCCCCGACTCGATGGATGTGAGTTTGGGTGAACTCCGGGAGTTGGTGATGGACAGGGAGGCCTGGCGTGCTGTGATTCATGGGGTCACAAAAAGTAAGACACGACTGAGCGACTGAACTGAACTGAACTGAACTGAACTGAATGGGTCTTCTTCTGGTTGCATGGGATGCTAGTTTCCTGCCCTGCAAGATAATCACGATGGTGTAATCACTGACCTAAAGCCAGACATTCTGGAATGTGAAGTCAAGTGGGCCTTAGAAAGCCTCACTACAAACAAAGCTAGTGGAGGCGATGGAAATCTAGTTGAGCTATTTCAAATCCTGAAAGATGACTGGGAGAAGTGCTGCACCTAATACAGCAAATTTGCAAATTTGGAAAACTCAGAAGTGGGCCACAGGACTGAAAAAGGTAATGCCTCATCAAAAGCAAGAGAGTTCCAGAAACATCTATTTCGCTTTATTGACTATGCCAAAGCCTTTGACTGTGTGGATCACAATAAACTGTGGAAAATTTGAAAGAGATGGAATATCAGACCACCTGATTCAATAGCCTCAGATATGCAGATGACAGCACCCTTATGGCAGAAAGTGAAGAGGAACTAAAAAGCCTCTTGATCAAAGTGAAAGAGGAGAGTGAAAAAGCTGGTTTAAAACTCAACACTCAAAAAATGAAGATCGTGGCATCTAGTCCCATCACTTCATGGGAAATAGATGGGGAAACAATGGAAACAGTAAGAGACTTTATTTTCTTGGAATCCAAAATCACTGCAGATGGTGACTGCAGCCAGGAAATTAAAAGACGCTTACTCCTTGGAAGAAAAGCTATGACCAACCTAGTAGAGACATTACTTTGTCAACAAAGGTCCATATAGTCCATATAGTCAAAGCTATGGTTTCCCAGCAGTTACGTATAGATGTGAGAGTTGGACTATAAAGAAACCTGAGTGCTGAAGAATTGATGTTTTTGAACTGTGGTGTTGGAGAAGACTCTTGAGAGTTCCTTGGACTGCAAGGAGATCCAACCAGTCCTTCCTAAAGGAGATCAGTCCTGGGTATTCACTGGAAGGACTGATGCTGAAGCTCAAACTCCAATATTTTGGCCACTTGATGCAAAGAGCTGACTCGTTGGAAAAGACCCTGATGCTGGGAAAGATTGAAGGCAGGAGGAGAAGGGGACGACGGAGGATGAGATGGTTGGATGGCATCACCGACTCGATGGATATGAGTTTGAGAAAGCTTTGAGAGTTGGTGATGGACAGGGAGGCCTGGCGTGCTACAGTCCATGGGGTCACAAAGAGTTGGACACGACTGAGCTGCTGAACTGAACTGAACTCCATGCTTGGTAGTTTACCCATTTTTAATCTGCATAAAATCCCTGAGAGATAGCTTTTACTGTGTTCATTTTATAGTGAGAGGACTAAAATTGAGTAGAATAACTTGCCCAAAGTCACACAGGTAGTTAGTGGCAGGATATATGTTGATCTGATTTCTAATCTTACACTCCTTTATCCATGCCATGAAGTCTCAGAAAATATTGTCCATTCTAGGATGATTCTGCTGGATGAAAAAATGTCTGCATGGTGACTGCTGCACCTCTTAAATGCAGCGTAAAGTGCATGAGACAGAGACATTAATCACCACAAATAATTCAGGTATTTTTAAGGTATTTTGACTTGATGATGATACTTATTTTATAATATTAGAATAAGATTGCTATCTCTTCATTGAAGCTAAATTCAATATAATCTTGAGACAGCTATTAATAAACTTTAAGAACCAAAGATCAAATTGCCATCATTCACTGGATCATCGAAAAAGCAAGAGAGTTCCAGAAAAACATCTATTTCTGCTTTATTGACTATGTCAAAGCCTTTGATTGTGTGGATCACAATAAACTGGAAAATTCTGAAAGAGATGGGAATGCCAGACCACCTTACCTGCCTCTTGAGAAAGCTCTATGCAGGTCAGAAAGCAACAGTTAGAACTGGACATGGAACAACAGACTGGTTCCAAATAGAAGGAGTACATCAAGGCTGTATATTGTCGCCCTACTTATTTAACTTATATGCAGAGTACATCATGAGAAATGCTGGGCTGGAGGAAGCACAAGCTAGAATCAAGACTGCAGGAAGAAATATCAATAACCTCAGATATGCAGATGACTCATCTCACATGCTAGTAAAGTAATGCTCAAAATTCTTCAAGCCAGGCTTCAGCAATATGTGAACCGTGAACCTTCTGATGTTCAAGCTGGTTTTAGAAAAGGCAGAGGAACCAGAGATCAAATTGCCAACATCCGCTGGATCATAGAAAAAGCAAGAGAGTTCCAGAAAAACATCTATTTCTGTTTTATTGACTATGCTAAAGCCTTTGACTGTGTGGATCACAATAAACTGTGGAAAATTCTTCAAGAGATGGGAATACCAGACCACCTGACCTGCCTCTTGAGAAATCTATATGCAGGTCAGGAGGCAACAGTTAGAACTGGACATGGAACAACAGACTGGTTCCAAATAGGAAAAGGAGTATGTCAAGGCTATATATTGTCACCCTGCTTATTTAACTTATATGCAGAGTACATCATGAGAAACGCTGGACTGGAAGAAACACAAGCTGGAATCAAGATTTCCCAGGAGAAATATCAATAACCTCAGATATTCAGATGACACCACCCTTATGGCAGAAAGTGAAGAAGAACAAAAGAGCCTCTTGATGAAAGTGAAAGAAGAGGGTGAAAAAGTTGGCTTAGCTCAACATTCAGAAAACTAAGATCATGGCATCTGGTCCCATCATTTCATGGCAAATAGCTGGGGAAACAGTGGAAATAGTGGCTGACTTTATTTTTCTGGCCTGCAAAATCACTGTTGATGGTGATTGCAGCCATTAAATTAAAAGATGCTTACTCCTTGGAAGGAAAGTTATGACCAACCTGGACAGCATATTAAAAAGCAGAGACATTACTTTGCCCACAAAGGTCTGTCTAGTCAAGGCTATGGTTTTTCCAGTGGTCATGTATGGATGTGAGAGTTGGACTGTGAAAAAAGCTGAGTGCCAAAGAATTGATGCTTTTGAACTGTGGTTTTGGAGAAGACTCTTGAGAGTCCCTTGGACTGCAAGGAGATCCATCCAGTCCGTCCTAAAGGAGATCATTCCTGGGTGTTCATTGGAAGGACTGATGTTGAAGCTGAAACTCCAATACTTTGGCTGCCTGATGTAAAGAGCTGAGTCATTGGAAAAGACCCTGATGCTGGGAAAGATTGAGGGCAGGAGGAGAAGTGGATGACAGAGGATGAGATGGTTAGATGGCATCACTGACTCAATGGACATGGGTTTGGGTGGACTCCAGGAGTTGGTGATGGCCAGGGAGGCCTGAGGTTCATGGGGTCACAAAGAGTCGGGTACGACTGAGTGACTGAATTGAACTGAACTGAACTGAAACCAAACACAAAATAGGACTTTCTTCATGACAGTTTAACATAATTTCCCTACGAACTTGTAACTTTGAACTTGCAAATATATCTTAACATAAGGGCAGATATTTTATGAAAGCAAAGTGATACTTCATAGGCCTTATTACTGAAATTCCGCTGAGGGCATAATCATCAAACACACAAGGGCTGTGTTCTTGGTATTCAAGATTAGTTAGTCAATGAATAGCAATCATGTAACACCACCTTTCTAATGAACATTTATTACTTTAATCAAATTTGATTAAAAAATTTTTAATAGAACTGATCACTTTTACTATGGTAGATAATTTAAAGGTTTTATTTCATTTTACACAGTTTCTGGGTTACAGATAAATCATTAACTACTAACAGATGAGTATCATTCTTGACACATCAATATATTAAGTCTGAGTTTGAAAAATTCCTTGACAAACACATGCCCTAAAGGAGAAGTAAGGTAAAGGTCATCATTACGGAGGGCCAGTCCTTGATATAATTAGTTTATTTTAATGAAAAAAAAAATGGTTTGGAATCTTCACAATTAGTACCTCAACTGAACTTATAAATTGGTCCAAGAAGAAATAACTAAATGACTTTATCACAACCAATCAAAATCATGCCTTTATAAAACAGAAGAATAATTATTTATAACTAGAAAAAGGCCTTGTGGATATTTAACCTTCTACCCAGCAGTTGTCTTTCAAATAGAAAGTACCATTTATAGCGCTGAAAGAACTCTATCTCCTCCTGTCCACTGTTTCTCAATGTGTGACATTTCTGTACTGACATCAGCTGGAATTTTGTTTAAAAATTAAGATTCCTTGGCCCTTACCAGATTTTCTGAATCATCTCTGGGGGCGGTAATATGGTAGCTTGAATTTCTGGATAATTACGTATTCTAAAGTTTGACAACCCATATAACAGCTCTAAGTGTTTTTATTATGATCCACAACAGAAGAAGAATAAAATAAGCTGTTGTCAATAACATAAAATCTGAAAGCCCAGTTTCCATTCCCAGAGAGAATGTGCATTGACAGTATGAAGTAGCATAGCCTTGGAAAACAAAGTATTTCATTCAACTCTTTGATACTTTAATAAGAATAATACTAAAAATTATGCTGTAAATACTACTGTGTTGTATCTGTACTTGTTGAACCCCATGGTAAACAATTCACTTGACTTTAATGACAACCTTTGAGGACAATATTCCAATTTCATTTACAGATGAAACAACTGAAGTTAGACTATGTCACCTGTTTAGTAGGTGGCAGAGAATGATTAATACTTAGGTCTATCTGACTTCAAACTGCTATAATATAGCACTATAACTGGAGTGGCTTGCCATTTCCAACAGTCAGTAAAGAATCTGCCTGCAGTGCAGGAGACCCAGGTTTGATTCCTGGGTCAGGAAGATCCCTTGGAGAAGGAAATGGCAACCCACTCCAGTATTCTTGCCTGGAGAATCCCATGGACAGAGGAGCCTGGCAGGCTACAGTCCATGGGGTTGCAAAAGTCAGACACGACTTAGCAACTAAACCACCACCACTACTACTCAAGCCTGATAACTTTAGGAAGATATTAGATATTCAAAGAAAATTGAAGCTGATGTACAGCATGGTAATATAGAATATCAAACAGATTGAAATGGAACATCTAAGTGTTACATGCAGTTCACATGAAGTGCATTGATCCTGACATCATTTAGTAGACATTAAATAAGAAAGAATATATTTATGTAAAATTTTGGAATGTTAAAAATTTTTTTTCCAAAATTTTTACCAAACTTATTTTGTTAATTATATCTTCTCTCCACCAAAAAAAGAAAACAACATCAAAAATAATATAAACATGTGCTCACATGCACATGTGCATACACAGACACTTAGGCAACATAATGGGGTTAATCACCTCTCTTCTCTTGGATAATTCATATTTTATAGTGACAATGTCAAGTTTAATTGACATAGTCTCAACAGAAAGCTTGGTATAAAAGGTAACTTGTAACTTCTGAGATAATGACATGTATCCTTTATATAGTCAGATACCTATTGCTACTGCTGCTAAGTCGCTTCAGTCCTGTCCAACTCTGTGTGACCCCATAGACAGCAGCCCACCAGGCTCCCTTGTCCCTGGGATTCTCCAGGCAAGAACACTGGAGTGGCTTGCCATTTCCTTCTCCAATGCATGAGAGTAAAAAGTGAAAGTGAAGTCGCTCAGTTGTGTTTGACTCCTAGCGACCCCATGGACTGCAGCCCACCAGGCTCCTCCGTCCATGGGATTTTCCAGGCAAGAGTACTGGAGTGGGGTGCCATTGCCTTCTCCACTGATACCTGTTAAGCACTCACAATTTGTTCACCTAACGAATATATATGGTGTCCTTAAGGAAATCATAGTATAATGGGGAAACTCTACACCTACTTAAATTTTGTGTGTGTGTGTGCTCAGTCTCTAACTGTGTCCAGCTCTTTGCAACTCCATGGACTGTATCCAACCAGGCTCCTATGTCCATCAGACTTCCCAGGCAAGAATACTGGAGTGAGTTGCCATTTCCACCTCAGGGAATCTTCTCAACCCAGGGATCGAATTCGTGTCTCCTCATTTTCTGTATTAGAAGTGGATTCTTTACCACTGAGCCACCTGGGAAGCCCCTACTTAAATTAGATTGGTGTTAAATAAGTAAGCACAGCATTTTACAGGATCTCACCAAGGATGGTGGTGAACCTAACTGGGAATTGTGACACATTCATGAAAGACACACACTGTACTTGGTTTGAAAGAATGAGTGAGTTTGGAACAAACATAGAAAAGGGGGAAAGAAAGTTTTAGGACCTCTGAGGAATATAGAGATGCAATTGCTAATTTTTTTGACTTAAAGGAAGCCTAAAACCTGTTTGAGCACCACAGTCTTTTGATAGTATACCTCATTATAAGTGAAGTTGCTCAGTCATGTCCGACTCTTTGCGACCCATGGACTGTAGCCTGCCAGGCCTCTCCATCCATGGGATTTGCCAGGCAAGAATACTGGAATGGGTTGCCATTTCCATCTCCAGGGGATCTTCCTGACCCAGGGATTGAACCCGGTCTCCCTCACTGCAGGCAGACTCTTTACCATCTGAGCCATCAGGAAAGCCCATACCTCATTAGAGTAAATAGAAAATTGCTGGGACCTAGGTTGAACAAGCCAGATAGAAGGTTAATACATACAGATGATGGCATGTTTATGATTAAGTGAGATCCAGGTTGGATAAAACAGACTTTATCTCTCTTGAATTAAAATCTTGGGAATGGAGAGAATACATGTAGAGTTAACCTATTTAGTGACAGCACTGTGAACAGAATACTCTTCAATTTATTCCAGTACAAAGATGCAAAGCTGTTCTGATTCATATGTTCTCTTCTTCAGAATGTCTTCTTTGTGCACTTGGATGCTTCCTATCTGCTTCCTATGTTCTATATTTCTCCTTAGCATTTATCAACATCTAACATATGATACCAGAGAAGGAAATGGCAACCCACTCCAGTACTCTTGCCTGGAAAATCCCATGGACAAAGGAGCCTGGTGGGCTGCAGTCCACAGGGTCGCTAGGAGTCGGACAAGACTGAGCGACTTCACTTTCACTTTTCACTTTCATACATTGGAGAAGCAAATGGCAACCCACTCCAGTGTTCTTGCCTGGAGAATCCCAGGGACGGGGGAGCCTGGTGGGCTGCCATCTATGGGGTCGCACAGAGTCGGACATGACTGAATCGACTTAGCAGCAGCAGCAACAGACTATACATTATCCTATTTATTTTACTGTTTCATCCAACTAGAATATAAACTTCATGTTTCACTTACTCCTGCTACACATTATCCTATTTATAATCCATTTCCCCACCCCCCACTGAATATAAGGTGATTTTTCCTTGCTCACTAATTTATCCAATGCATAGAATAGGGGCAAGCACTTAGTTGACTGCATGAGTCAATAAAAGTGCTTCCCATATCATTCAAATATTTCTCTTTTGAATAACATACCGCAGTCACTTTTTGTTGCTTGAAAAGAGCCTTAACTGAACTTTGTTTTTAAATGTACAAAATGCTTTCAAGTACATTTTCTCATATCAACCCTGCAAAATATATTTATTATTCTCATTACTTAAAGGTAAAGAAATTGAATCTCAGTGAAGTTTAATAATTTTTGTATATGTACCCATTTCAAGTTGCAGATATGAGACTCCAAGAGTCTCACTTGCTCCCTGCTTTTTGTACTCTGCCTCATGTTGAAAATCTCCAATACAAATGTTCCATTGAGATGTCAGTGACAACTGCCCACTTCGGTGTTTTATCACTCGAACAGAATCATTTTCTATATTCAACTGAAACCTTTTCTGTTTTTATTCAGACTCACGTATTCCTGAAGTTTTCTTACCACATATGCTGAACAACTTCACTGTATTCAAACCGAAAGAACATCTCTTTTGAGTGGCAATGAAAGTGAAGTCGCTCAGTGGTGTCCAACTCTTTGTGACCCTATGACTGTAGCCTGCCCGGCTCCTCCATCCATGGGATTTCCCAGGCAAGAATGCTAGAGTGGGGGCCAGTTCCTTCTCCAGGGGATCTTCCTGACCTAGGCATTGAACTCAGGTCTCCCACATTGCAGGCGGACTCTTCACCGTCTGAGCCACCAGGGAATCCTAGCAGCAGAGATGATGTCTTTTTTCCACATTTCTTTCCCTGACTACATAACATCCACAATTTTTTCCACCTTTTCTTCAAAGATCTGTTTTTCAATAATAAATTATGCTGGCAGCATTCTGTATTAAAGATTTATCTCTGTATTTAATTTAAAGTATTGTACCCTAACAGGCTATATATAATGAAATTACATTAATGTAATGTGAAAAGTAAGAGTAATTTTCTGGATAATCTAGTTTGGGGCATTCCATGTATATGATTGTAATGCTGATCTTTCCCCACAGAGGCACAAAGTCTCCTACATTTTCTTTAGCTTATAATAAGTTACTATTGTATCCTTATTACTTACAATGTTTTATTTGCTCCATTTAATCTTTAATATTACATACAGGCAAAATATTTAAATAAATATGAGAATTACCTAATAGTGCTAACTACACTAACTTTATTTCAGTTGTAATATTTCATGAGGTAAAAACCCCTTTAAATTTATATTATTAAAGAACATCTATTCATTCTACTTATATTTTTGGAGAGCTTACTAAGTACTAGGCATGATAGAATGCTCTGGGAATCACTGTTAAATAAAATATAATTTCTCAGAATTTATGTTTTTAACAATATATTATAGAAACATTGAGTAAAGTGTAATTTTTCAGTGAGTTTTTTTCTTTAAAAAATGAAATTTCAATCAATTACTTCCTATGTTCATTAACACTGAAGACTGACCCACACTCAGTTCAACCTTAATCTCATTAGCACTCTGATTGCTTGATTTTTTTGCCACATTTGCCAATATTTATTCCCATTCCAATTTCCATTTAGGGAGATTAACAAGAAACTCATTTATTAAGACTGATCCAAAACTATGCTTCCAATCCTGGCTCAATTCTCGTTCTACTTGATGTCTGTTATCTCGGGCTCAGCCATCTTCCTCTCTCTTGATCCATTTTCACTTTCTTCACCTTATTTCTCAGAAGATGAAGCTTTCTTCCTTCCAAGGCCAATGTTGCAGTTCTTCCTTTACCCTCACCCTTCTTGATTTCTCTAGTCTTCTCTACCCTCTGTGGATACATATGTACATGGTCAAAGGAAATACATAGTTTCTTTCTTGTTTTGCAAAATAGTTTTTGCTTTAAAAAAGAGTAAAAGTTGAATGTTTAGGATACAGTAAAACAACAGTCATTGCTCTTTTCAGAATACCATGCTAGCTCAGGAATGAGACTATTTGTGAAAGTCTCTTAGAGGAAGTATTTTTTTCTTCATGATCACCATCTTCATAAGGTTGTACTGAATAAGCATGAAATTATCTAAATTATAATAGTAATATCTATATAAACAACCTCAGATATGTAGGTAACACCACTATAATGGCAGAAAGTTAAGAGGAACTAGTCTCTTGAGGAAGGTGAAAGCGGAGAATAAAAAAGCTGACTTAAAACTTAACATTCAAAAAATGAAGATCATGGCATCCAGTCCTATCACGTCTGGCAAATAGATGGGGGAAAAGTGGAAACAGTAATAGATTTCATTTTCTTGGGCTCCAAAATCACTGCAGATGGTGACTTCAACCACTAAATTAAAAGACACTTGCTCCTTGGATGAAAAGCTATGACAAACCTAGACAGTTTATTACAAAGCAGAGACATCACTTTCCTGACAAAGATCTGTATAGTCAAAGCTATGGTTTTTCCAGTAGTCATGTATGGATGTTCTTGAAAGTGAAAGTCACTCAGTTGTGTCTGACTCTTTGTGACACCAGTGAGAGTTGGACCATAAAGAAGTCTGAGTGCTGAAGAATTGATGCTTTTGAACTGTGGTACTCAAGAAGACTCTTGAGAGTTCCTTGGACTGCAAGGAGATCAAACCAGTCAATCCTAAAGGATATCAACCCTGAATGTTATTTGAAGGACTGGTGCTGAAGCTGAAGCTCCAATACTTTGACCACCTGATGTGAAGAGCTAATTCACTGGAAAAGACCTTGAAGCTGGGAAAGATTGAGGGCAAGAGGAGAAGTGGGCAACAGAGGATGAGTGGTTCCATGGCATCTCCTACTCAATGGACATGAGTTTGAGTAAACTCTGGGAAACACTGAAGGTCAGGGAAGCCTGGTGTGCTGCAGTTCATGGGGTTGCAGAGTCGGACACAACTTAATGACTGAACAACAACAACATATAAACCCTTAACGTCAAAGTATTTTCAGAGAAACAAACAATGTGCTATTATTTTTGGATAATTTTCCACAAGGCAACTCTAAGAGTTTTGAGCATAGAAATCTGGTGTTTTGCTCATTATCACTAAAGTCTGGCATAATGGGGATGTAGAACAAGGTGTATCAAATGATTTTACAAACTAATATAAGAGAATTAATTTTAGATACTCTTCAATTTACACACAAATTCATTCATTCAGAAAACACATACCATCTATACGACAAGCATCAGGCTAGGTGTCAATAAACAAATATAAGTAGTTAAGTAAAATAAATTTTATGCTTTTCTGGAGTTTAGCAAAGACACACACAAAAAGGCAGGAGCCTCTAAATTAGATTCTGAGGTGATATTCAAGGAGAGGTAATTAGGAAAAAGCTTTCAAACTGTATTTGCAAAATAAACCAAGCACACACACTCCAAATGACAGTAATTCTGGGAAGTCAGTAGGTTCAAGGATTTCATGCCCAGCCCCATCGTTCTACCCAATTCTCCTCATTCTCTGCCAAAGTCTTTTCATCCACTTCCAGTTTCCCCTAACCCTGTAAACAGACGACTCCCACATTTACGTCAACTCTTCAGACAGACCTCTCTCCTGAGAGCCAAACCCATATTTCCAACTGTCTACTCAGTCTGCCCACAACCAAACTCAATATATTGGTTTTCAAAACTACTCTTCCTCTATATTTCTCTCTCCCTCAATAGAAACTTCGGAGGTAATCTTGCCTTTTGTTGTCTTGTCTCCTATATTCAGTATGTTAATGAATTTTTAAAATCTCTCTCTTAATGACTTTTCCCTCACCCTTAACATCTCTTAGTTCATACCCTTGCCACCTCCAGTGTGTTTTGCAGACCCCCCCTTTGGCTCCTGCTTCTGTTGTGACTGCAGCTTATTGACCTCTTACTAACTAGCAGGCACTATGCTCCCTGAATTAAATACTTTATCTTAGTGAAAGTGAAGTCGCTCAGTCGTGTCCAACTCTTAGCGACCCCATGGACTGCAGCCTACCAGGCTCCTCCATCCATGGAATTTTCCAGGCAAGAATACTAGAATGGGTTGCCATTGCCTTCTCCCTCAGTAGAGTACATGTACACAAATAGAAACAGAGAAAATGAACCTAAATACATGTCTACCAAATAAAGAAGTCAGAGAGTGGAAAATGTGCTCCCAGCTAATTCTGTACCTTTCATGACCCACTAGTCGCCTTGATTTGGGCAATTCTGTCCTCCTGTAAGTCAGGCATAGGAAACATGGTACCTTGGCATCAGTTCAGTCGCTCAGTCGAGTCCGATCTTTGCAACCCCATGAATTGCAGCATGCCAGGCCTCCCTGTCCATCACCAGCTCCCGGAAATCACCCAAACTCATGTCCATGGAGTCGGTGATGCCATCCAGCCATCTCATCCTCTGTCATCCCATTCTCCTCCTGCCCCCAATCCCTCCTAGTATCAGAGTCTTTTCCAATGAGTCAACTCTTCTTAGAAAGTAAAGTGAAGTCGCTCAGTTGTGTCCAACTCTTTGCTACCCTGTGGAGTATAGCCCACCAGGTCCCTCTGTCCATGGGATTTTCCAGGCAAGAATACTGGAGTGGGTTGCCATTTCCTGACTGAAGGGAAAGGAAATTGACAGTAGGGACATTAATTAGGGTGCTCAACTCTTAAGAGCACCCTAATTAAATGTCCCTACTGCCAATTTCCTTCTCCTTCAGTCAATACTTGAAAACTTAAGTTATTGTAGCTAAGTATATAAGTGAAATACATTTGTGGACCTCATGCTGGGAATTTTACCACCATTTATATATTCCTATGGGGAAGTCATTCTAGATGAGGATACATTCTTTTCAGTCTATAATTCAATTCAACACCTATTTACTAATTACAGTTTTGTGCTGCACAATCTCTTAGTGTTCGTGATTTAACAACGAAAGAAAAAAAAAAAAAAGAGGACAGAAGGGCCTGTCCTCACAGAACAGATAGCGTAGCCAACATCTATTAAACAGAAACCTCTACAGATGGAAGAGATATGATCTCCTATGGGGAGCCCAGGAGCTACTCATTGTTTTCTATGGTTGGTCTCACTAATGTAAAGAGCATTCTTGTGTAAATAAAGGTGTGTATTAAGCAAACACTTCCCCCCTTGGTTTCCCTTTTTACCTTTCAGCACAATTTGATTGGCAATTTGATTACTATAAAAACATATTTCTAACTAAAAGAAAAGTGTCAATAAGGATTAAATGAGATGTAACTAAACAAGAATCTCAAGTTTAAAAACTCAGTGAGTCTGAAATACAATGTTTTGAAGAAGTAGAGCTAAATTTCTATAAGTTTTTGAATTAATAGATCAACAGAGGATTAGAAATTATATACCTCGAAATAATTTTGCTGATGTATTTAATCATCAACAATTTCAGCAGAAGAACATAGGGGAAAGAGTATGGAATTTTGGGTTCAGTAACTCTGGATTCAGACATATGTCTTATATTATTAACAACTACTTTAAGTACATTTTTGAGCATCAGTTTTTTCTATCTCTAAAGCAGGGAAATCATAATTTCATAATTCCTCTAGGTTTTTTTTTTTTTTTTTCTTTGGAAAGCCACTGAATAGTTTTTGCTGTCCCATCAACCAGCCAAGGCATAATCCAGTATTCCAGCTAAATGGTAAATTGAAGCCTATCATTTCTCATTGAAAATCCTTGAATCCTAAGTTCAAGTTCCTGAGGATCTGGACTTGACATTCAAACCTACCTTTATGTTCTTGACTTTGGACATTGACTTTTAGCCATTTCCTGTCTCCAGTTTATGTTTTAGTTATATTAAAGTCTGCCTTTCCCACACACCAAGAAGTTGTCAGTCTACTTGCTTGAAAGACTTATTGCGTTGTCTCTACCATTTATAATCATAATCATGACTGCATATAATTGGGTGACAGAGAAAAAGCTTGGTTCTCTCACTGAGCTGGGGAAATCTGCCTATGTTACTCTATAACCCTAGAGCCACAGGGTCTGTCTTATTTCTATTGGGCTACTTTGCTTTCATTTTCTATTAAATACAGAACATGTTCCAAGCATACTGATAAATATATTCAGTGCATTTTTAAAAAATATCAACAGTAGGAAGTTAATATAATGTGCTTCAAATAATATGAGTAACAGTGGATTCCCAGGTATTAAAAAAAATGATAGAATATGAAAAAATCTGTTTTTTTCCTCTGAAAAGCCAGAATTACCTCAACCTCATATGATCACAAAGATATGGTACCCCACGCTAATTATCAGTAATATCTTTTGAGTGAAATTGTTCATGCAATTGAGATTTTCAATTTGCCTATTACTCTTCTACATATTTCAAGTAATAGTATCTGCTAAATTAAAAATTATACATTAAACAATTTTAAAGTTCTTTTGATAAAGTATAAAAAGCCTCAATTACTAAGGAATTATACATAGGTATAAAGAAAAAAATTTCAAAAATGTTTTGTCTAGCTGTAAAAGAAATCTATTACAAAAACGATGAAATTAAAACTTTTCTGAGAACAATAATGTAACTGTTATTTATTTTGAAGAACCCAATGATGGTACTCAAAGGCTTAGTTTTAAATACATTTACCTTTAAATATCTTTAGCTACTTCTCTAATAATATATATATATCAACAAATGCTTATATAGTTTAAACAAAAAATTATAGTTTTTGTGTTGAATTTTCTAATTTTAATCATTTACTTTCCAACAAGCCCCACTTTTTATACAGGGATAATAACTATATCCATTTGCTAGGGATGTAGATGAATAAAATGTTCTCAGTGATTAAAACAAAGCATATTAAGTACTCCTGTAGTGATATAAACAAGCAAATGATCAAAGAAAATGTACTTAATACATCATGAATAAATCAGGTGAATGAGTGAAGGCTTCATGGGGAGGTAGCATTTAAAACAAGTCTTTAAATAAAAACAACTTTTCAATAGACAGGTTCAGTGAAGAGGCAAAGAACAGAAGCATACAGACAATTTTCTGGGAAAGCAAGTCAAGAAAGCAGTATGTTGCATGAGCTCCAGATCAGGAAAAGCTTCTTTATAACAAACTAAAGAAATGAATTTTACTCTCTAAGGACAGGGGACACAAACTATTCTAAACATGGAAATGGCACATTAATATGTTTCCCTGCTTTGTGGCAAAGTGTCTTTCTCTTGTTTTCAGTGGGTGCCAGCAGGCAACAGAGTCAAACACTTTCACACATTCTTGGCAGTACATGTTATTAATGCCAGGATTAAATGGCAAAGAAATATATCCTAAGCAGAAATAATTGCTCTGTGGGTTCAATAAATCAAAACTGGTCCATCAGAAATTAACTCCTTTGGTTTGAGGAAGTGGTTTGCACACCACTTTTGCCTTGTTTTTGAAAGGAATATGCCATTTGTTACTTGCTGTGCCTGAAGGCTTGCATAGAGTTCCAATGAATAAAACAGGTAAGTGTAGAATGAGGAAGCATTAATAAGCTCAGAAGAATGTATTCCTCCTCCCTACTGTCTCTAGCAACTACTGACAAGCACCCCTCGAATCTTAGGATTCTGCAGACAGTATGAAACCTCTAGATGAAGATACTTAATTTCTAGGAAATGACGGGGTAGCTTGGTGGTCATCAATACTTCTGGGAGAATTTACACATTATGTCTTGGTTAGCTTATCTACAGGTTTAGTAAAATATAGTAAATAGTTTTACTTGCAGAAATAGAACTAAATATGAAATGATGTTAGGACATCATCTTTTATGGACATAAAATTAAAAATAATTTATTGCATTCATATATATACTTTAATTTTGTTTTAAAGTAGGTTTCCCATTTGTACATATTTGAGGACCATAGACTGACAGCTTTAATCCATTCAAATATTATAATTAACTTTAATTTTTGTCAATCAAAAATCATTCTAGACAACTATACTCTAGAACTTGAATTTTTGGAGGCAAGTTACTCACTAAATATATAGTGCAAATTGGGTGTTGGCATCATTCAGGGTACAGGGACCTCTGAATGAAAAATGCAGATTCAAGTATTTTCATAGTATATAGAACTGAGATCTCACTTATAAGGAAATTAATTTAAATTAAGTGTTAGTCTATACAAGATAGTATTTGCACATGTGAATAGAAGTGTAAATGTATGTGACTAATTAAAATGCAGTGAAAAATATAGGCTTGTAATTAGAATATCCTTCAGCTTCTTATTTGTCATCTTTTTACCTTTAAACAGTTCAGGTCAAATATGTTCTAAATCTTACTTTTAAAATTTGATATTATACAATTTCAGCAAAAAATGACAGGATAGTTTAAACATCTGATGAGAAATGGAACTGAAACTCAATATTATTCATGCTAAGCTATCTTAAATGTTTTTGCATATGTTAACTCTTGTGCTAGAATTAATTTAAGAAGGTAAGCATTAAAATCTCAGTTCCTTGATGCAGAATCATTTCAGAAATGCATTTATGCCATTCCATAATGAGAACCACTTTCAAAAATTTAACTAATCATTTCCACAAGATATACTTCTGACAAATGGTCTGTTATTTTACAGCATCTCATTTCTCATGACAGTACTACAATCAAAACTACATCACCTTAAAATAGGCTAATGTATATATAAATAAGAAAGATAATCGTGCATAATTCAGTCCCTTGAAGACAAAAGCAAAGAGTTAACTTTTATAAGCCAGTTTTCATGCTTTAAAAACCATCCTTCTCTTCCACCAAAAGCAAAAACAAACAATAGCAACAAAAAGTTAAACACACAACGCCTGTTACCACAAATGTCAGGATCAAATACCTTTTTGTGATTTTAAAAATGTAGCAAAATAGATCTCATATTTGTCAACATTTCTATTTTATCTGAAATCTTACTGCTTTTTACATGAATTGTTATAACATCAGCAAAAAAAAAAGAGTGGTTAAAAATCATTCCAGTGTGTTTTCAAAGAAAATCACCTGTCAGGAAATGTGTCAGCAAGACCTGCTGAAAGAATTGTAAAACGCCTGTCGTGACTGAGCATATGGAATTTACTGACCCTTAAACTTTAAGAGACTGAAGCAGAATACCCAATGTCAAAAACTGCCCCTAAGAGGCAGCTACAGGATATTGTAAGGAGTGTTTATATCTCAGTGTACGGAGAAGAAAAAAGTAATAATTCTGTACAAGAGCCCCAGGGCAGTTGCATTTTGAATCACTTCCACAATAAGCTGATCGCCACTGGGAAGCAAAAATATTCTGTAACAGCACAGACTTGCACTATCAGTAGACATCAGTGTAAAGCAGGAGAGGCAACAGGATTAAAAATAGAAGTATAAGAAGGAGGAGAGAGAGAGAGTAATTATATCTACTGCTAGAGTGTGCAAAGGCAGGAGATTTTAATAAATCATATGTGCATTTATTCAGAGCTTCTTTTTACAAGAAATATTACCTCTACTACATTAATTCTCTAGGTTTTTGCACTTATTTTTTAGTACATTATAACTTTATAGCTAAAATAATTAAATGCTAGGCTGTTCATATTCCCAGAGTGTAAAATATACAGAGAAGAGTTTCATTCCCCCTTTTAATCTAATGATGATATGATTGAACTACAAAGTAAACCTTAGCACTGAAAAATGCAATTTGAGGATAAAAATGAGGTAGAATATGATTTACTTTAGACGTAACCATTTTCTAGACTGATGACTGATTTATTCAAAGGCAACTGAAAGTCAGTAACAGCTTTGTAACACACATTTACATTTATATTGTAAATCATTTTGACTTTTTGATAACACAGGAAATCTTCCATCTTAATGAGTTTCTACTTTACCTCAAATAGAAAGAGCATACTAAACATGACACTTAAGCTACTGTATTATTGATTAATTTTATATTGCACTCATAAAAGTAAATAACAAGAGTCATGTTAAGCTATGTATAAGAAATACAAAATTTTTCTAAGCCTACAGAACATAGTTTGCAAAGTTCCATAAAATGTCTTTTAATTTTATCTTCTCTGTAATATATCAGGGAAGGAACTTAATAATTTTCACCATATTATATCCATAAAGAACAATTTCAGGAGACTATCTCATAAACCTTGTAAATATGATAATACAGCAGATTTAAAAATCCTTGTGAAAATTAGTTCACTATTATTTGGCTTGAATTCACAGAGAATCATAATGCTATCTAATTTCCATATCAAAAAACCTGGATTAAAAGGACATGCACATTTTCTACATCTTACATCCTCTTTAATACTTTCCATTTTGCAGTTTTCCTTCCCTTATTTTTCTCTTTATTAAAAGTTGGACTATGGATTAACTCCCTAGGTAGTGAAGCCATTTAAAGCACACTTACTTGAAAAGTATAAAACCGGGTCCCATTAGGAGGATGCACTTTAGGGGAGCCAGAAACGGTGTTCATATCCGAGAAGATCATTTCTGATCAGAGAGACAATATAATCCACAAGGAGCTACAGATGCAGAGCAGAGAGCTTAGCACACAGATAAATCCGTGCATGCATTGAGGGAGGCTAGAGTGTAAAATGAAACCTGCTCCATCCTTCTTAGATACACAGTGATAGCATTTTGAATCTTTCTTCTACGTTTGAAATCTAAGCTGAAAGGTCATCAGCTACTGACCTTTTGTGCAGCTAGTTCTTTAGAACATACAGTGTTTAAAAAAAAAAAAAATTAAAACACCAAAGGAAAAAAGCAAGAACCAACAATAAATGGAGCTTGTGCAGAATCTGGCAGTGCTGTGGACCTGCCCATCTGTTCTCAGTGATAATCACCTCCCTCCACCACAGTCTAGCAGAGTGATTATGCTAAATATCCTGGTTAACCAATAACATACAGTTTCAATTCAGGGAAACATGCACGGTGTAATTCTGAGGACCTCTCCTGACTAACCTGAAGCGTGTTTCCTACACCATTTAAAGATATATCTAGTAACAAAACATAATTTCATCACGATTATTTCTGTACCTTTCTAAATCTCTTTGTTACTCATGTATTTTCAACATGATTTTAAATTTTAAAGCCTTTAAAAAAAAAACAGTTCTTTTTAAATTGTATAAATTGTATAGATCAAATCATATTGCAGCTGGCTAAAACTTTCTGGGGCAAGGCATATAATTCAGTAATGCTATATAATCTAGGCATATTATCAAATAAAATGTATCAATTATTTTTAATTTCTGCTTTTAAATAACATCATGAATATGAATGTATCATTGCTTTCTTATTTCCCTCACCTTAATTAAAAAAATGATATCATAATAAATGCTTTATAAAGTACCATACATTTATTCTAAATAATTACAACTTTATCTCAAACATGTAGAAAATAATTAATAAAACATACTTTAGATACATGAAAATTTTGACCCAAACTCTCAAAATATTGATTATAAATATTTAGACTGTGTTGTGATGCATGTCCATTTTTCTATGTCTTTTTACACAAATTGCTCAGTCTGTCTAAAGGATCATATTCAGATGACTTTACACTTTTCAGAGGTAAAAATAAACGTTCCATTTACACATGGTTCAAAAGTGGAGACTTCAGGAGGACAGAGATTAAAAGGAACCAAAAAATGTGTCTTTGGGAATGTATCTAAGATGACATAGTTATTCACAACCAACCACCAGGAACTAACTGTTCTGAACTTGAAGTCTATAAAAGTAATATGCTGGTGATGAGCTCTCAAAACTTAAATTACTATTCCTTTTTACTTTTGAATTTCTAGTTATGATTCTAATTCATAATATCAAATAGTAGAAAATAGAAAGAAATTCTTAATTCCTAGAATTCCTATATTCTGGCAAGTTATGTAAGTAGGTAACTGTTTACTTACCAAGCTACTAAACAAAGCAGAAGATAATGTGTTAAATTAATGCTTAATTGGGGGATAATTTTAGATTTATAGAAAAGTTGCAAATGTGTCCCTCACCCAATTTCTCTAATTGTCAACATCTTACATTACTATGGTACATTTTTTAAAACTAAGTAACCAATACAGAACATTACTATTAATGAAACTTCAGACTTCGCTTGGATTTCACTAGTCTTTCCAATAGTGTCCCTTTTCTGATCTAGGTGCCAGTGGCGGGTACCACAGTTATTTCGTTTTTTGTTTTTTTCCATAGTTTCCTCTGGTCTGTGACAGCTTCTAAGCTTTTCCATATTTTTCAGGATCTTGAAGACTAGAAAGAATTTCTGGTCAAGTATCATGTAGGGTATCTCCCAATGCTTGGTCTGATGTTTTCCTCAAGATTAGACTAGGTTGAAATGGCAACCCACTCCAGTGTTCTTGCCTGGAGAATCCCAGGGACGGGGGAGCCTGGTGGGCTGCCGTCTGTGGGGTCACACAGAGTCGGACACGACTGAAGCGACTTAGCATGGGTTTTGGAGAATACTAGAGGGGTGAAGTGTCTGTCTCATCACATCATATTAATATTAGTGAAGTGACCTCACCACATCATATTAGGCATGAACGATATCCACATTTTACTAGCGATGTTAACTTTAGTCATTTGGTTAAAGAAGTATTTGTCAGGTTTTTCAACTATAAAATTACTCTCTTTCTGTTTCCATACCCTACTCTTTGGAAGTTGTTCACTCTATTCTTTGGAAGTTGCACACTCTCAAAGAAGAAATATGGAGAGATGAAATTAAGCTTTACCTCCCTGAGGGGAGAGTATGTATGTATATTATATGGAATTCTTCTATACAGAAGCCTTGCATCTCTCCTTCGATTATTTTTTCAATTATTTATTTATGTAGGCATGAACTCAGGTATGTTTATTTCATACTTTGGATTATAATACAATTGATTTGATGCTTAAATTGTCCTAGCATTGGTCACTGGGAAATCCTTCAGGTTGGATCCTGTTTCCCTTCAATATGTTCCCATCTTTTTTTTTTTTAGCCCAAATGATTATTTAAAAATTTTTTTTTTCTGGTATAAATATTATTTGCTAAGATTACTTTTAGTCTCCTTAACTATAACTCTAATTACTACTGCAAGTTTACTTGAAAAGTCATGTTTTCCTTTTCCATTTCTATGTAAAGTAGCCATATTATTTCATTCCTCAAATTAACTGCTTTTCCCCTTCTGATTTCTTAGCCCACGTGGGATTTGTTCCATTGATGCTCAAATAACTATACACACATACTAGTTGTGGTAATCAGTGGTGTATATATATATATATATTTTTTTTTTTTTTTGTCTTCCCTTTTAAAGATAAATATTGGGATCATATTTACTGTTAAGCATGGGGTCATGTAACTCCTGCTCCCCAAGAGTTCTGAGTGGGAAAATGTCTCAAAAGAGATGAAGAGAAGAATATATATGTGAAAAGGCACAAGATGGCATAGAAGTAGAGTGACTGGGAAAGCATGGCTGAAAATATTGCGGGGCATAAGAAGTGACCCTGCTAGGTGTTTTTTTTTTTTTTTTTCATATAGAAACATTTGCTCATGTGAAATTAGTAAAGAGACTTAGTCAACACCCTTTTCCTATGAAATCCAGTGAAATTAGAACATACTTGTCTTTTAAAAATATAAGAAGTGTAGAGACATATTCTCTTACTTATAGTTAATTACTTTTCCAAATAGCTTTCCAGGATGATTGTGGCTTGTCAAGAAATTCCATACTTAGCTTGACTGTTTTTGAATTAAATTAAGACTATGTTAAGTATTAACTCAAAAGTTTAAAGAGTACATTATTGTTCTGTAATATAAAATTTAATACACTGATGGTAGCAATCATCAGTTTCCAGGCAATATTAACCACAGGATGGGTAAATATGTCTGTTTCAATTACTACACACAGATTACTCCCTTAAATCTCTCAAGATCTATCTTCCACAAAAAGAAGTAAATTAACAATATTAACTCCAGACGGCTTAATGCCAGCAATCTCAAGCGCTTGAATTTTTACAGAAAAAAACAAACTGAAAATAAAAAAGGATAAATAAATTACATTTTTTTAAATGAGTAAAATAAAATTCTTCAAGCCAGACACTTGTTTTTAATAGACTTACAGAGATGATTCCCAGAAATCATATAATACATCTTTCTGCCTCTGGGAATAATTACCCTTAAGTCTTCTGAAATATAGGTTATCAGTTTGGTTTTATAAAAAGTTCGAGAATAGTTTAAAGCTACCATTTCATATCCTGTCAGGAAGATTAAGCACAAACATTTTTCATCCCTCTACACATTTTTTTTCCAGCAAATAACATATCCTGCTTCAAGACAAGCAATTCAATATAATTTGTCTTTCATTCACTTATAGGCATTGGATAACACACTCAAACATTTGCTAAAATAAGAATTTGCAGAGTTAAAGGAGTACAATGAAAAGGGCTGTTCATTTGCTGTTAGTTTCCAATAAATGCCATACTGGATGAAGAATAGGAGAGAGAGAGCAGAAGAAGGAAGAGGAGTAAGATGAGGAGGAGGTGGAGGAGGAAAGGAGAGAGGAGAGATATCAATACAGTTTTCATCATAGCATTATAAGGTAACAAAGAATTTTGTAGCCAAGCATTCAGTTAGAAGTCATGCCAGATGGAGTGAAATTTACAGCCCAGATGGGAAATACATCCTAGTGAATCCATATGGATGGCATATGGAAGACAGTTAAGCATATATTGCTACCTATCTATCAAACATCTATTTATTTATCTAAATATATATTCATAATTATGCATCACTATCCATATCTGTATTGTCTTTATATCATGAGCTTTTCAGGATGCAGCAAAGATGACCCTATACATATAGCCAAAACTCTTAGATTACGTCACATCCTGCTTCTGAGTTTTCTATTTTCTGACACTCACAGCACGTTGTTCATTCATTCACTTATTTATTAATTCAACAAATCTTTATTGAAGAGAAATGATGTGTCAGATACCCATTATAGTTATGACAGAAATGAAAGACAGGTGAACTGAGAGGAAATACTCATTTAGTAGCATGTCAAAGACATGATTGATCCAACAGGTGTCATCAACTCTAGCAATGAGAACTTGATTAAAGTATTTCAATTAAAAAAAAAGTTTCTAATGTCTCAGAGACGTTTTGACAAGTTTAAGACTGTTTTTTAGCTAATTAATCATTCATTCATTGAGGTTGTCCCAAATAAATCAAGACAATCCTTGGTATCCTTCAAGATTTGTGACCATGTAGACCAAGAAAAAAAAATGGGCATATTGAAATAAAATTTTACAACCTTCCATTTATAACAAAACAAAAATATTAAATTTGGCTTTAATCCATATCTTGATAATAGTATGTTGCATTTTCTTACATTATCTCATAAAGTTTTATATATGTCTGTACATATATGTGCATGTATATGCATATATGTGAATTATATACATATACACATGTTCATGCACACATGTCATTGCATATATGCATATAGACACACATATATGCAAGTATATTGTCTTCAAAATTCAAATTAGAAAATTTTTAAATATTATCTTTTTATATTTTTTGTTCTCTTTCACTTTAGTTTCTCTTTAACTGAACCACATCTTCCACAAATGTTTACCTGTATTATGATGATAGACTATGAATACTTTAATTCTTAAATTACAAATATTAATTGTCTGAAATTCAGGATTCAATTTTGTTTTGTCTTATAACAGAGAAAAAATATTAGCTGATTAGAACTCTAAATTTTACAAGTCCGTAATTTCGTTACAATACATTGCTTATATTCTGAAATATATATCATCAATTTGATTTTATAAAAATCACATAAAGTTTTATAACAGGATGTTATTTCCTAATCTACCACTCTGGATATCAGATGCTCAAATAGCTCAAGTTTTTATTATAATACTTTAAAAGATTTCAGAGCTCTGACTTTATACACATAAAAACAGTTAGCTGAGAAGCTGTGGGTCCATTCTATGGCATGATAACCCATATATAGTATTATATGCTGAACCTGAAATTGGATATGCCCCACATGCTGTACTATATAGTACAGTTTTTGCACTAAATTTCACTTTTTCTTAAAAAATTGGTAAAATTCTTATCTACTCATGATCAGACAAATACTTTCACTCTGGACAAATTTGTGTTCTCTTCTTCACTGCCCAGTTTCCATATATGTTCTCAGATACTATACACTGAAGTTATTGCATCAAGATTCAGAGAATTCTCAGTTGCTCATAAAGGATCTGAATTTTAGTCTTTTTTAATCAGGAAATATAATGCCTTGTTAAAGTCTGAGATAAAAGAATCTTCCTTAGTGTGCAAAAGTTGTGACCTATATGGAACTTATCTTCTAGTCTGTCCCTAACAAGAGCCAGCGCCATGCAGGCATAGAGTTGTTTAGCCACCAAGTTGTGTCCGACTCTGTGACCCCATGGACTGTAGCCTGCCAGGCTCCTCTGTTCACAGGATTTCCCTGGCAAGAATATTGGAGTGGGTTCTCATTTCCTTCTCCAGGGGACCTTCACAACCCAGAAGATCAAACTCAGATCTCCTGCATTGGCAGGTGGATTCTTTACACCACTGAGCCACCTGGGAAGCCCATGCCACAGAACAGGTATGCAATAAATACTTGGGTAATGACTGAAACATTCTCCTTTGATTGGTTTGCTTCTCTCTTTTCAAAGACTACATTTTAATATTATCTCATTTTGACTTGTTGACTAGTCTGGACCATTTAGAAATCTGTTTCCTCATTCTCAGATTCTTACAGCTAGTATGTGGTATGTTTAATGTTCCAACTTTGGGCTGAGTGCACTGTTTGGTATATAATAGGGAAGTCTTTGCTGAATGAATGAACAGAAATAAAAATGGACAAATATAGATATTCTATCAACTTATATTGTTTTTATTAAATAATGCTGTATAGTGGTTTAGAAAATATATTTAAAAATATATGTTGAGACACCTCACTTTATACACTTATATGAATGCACTCACCCAAATGTACACATAAATTCATCTCCATCCACATATTCACAGAGCTTTGAGAGAAATATCATATTAAAGAAAATAAACATATACTCCAAGCAAACAAGACAGATATTCTAATGCTTTTTTATGCAGTTCACTTTACATTTCAGTTCAGTTCAGTCATTCAGTCATGTCTGACTTTTTGGTTGTCTCTGGTGGACAACTCCCAGAGTCCACCCAAACCCATGTCCATCGAGTCGGTGATGCCATCCAACCATCTCATCCTCTGTCATCCCCTTCTCCTCCTTCCCTCAATCTTTCCCAGCATCAGGGTCTTTTCAATGAGTCAGTTCTTCACATCAGGTGGCCAAAGTATTGGAGTTTCAGCTTCAACATCAGTTCTTCCAATGAACACCCAGGACTGATCTCCTTTAGGATGGACTGGTTGGATCTCCTTGCAGTCCAAGGGACTCTCAAGAGTCTTCTCCAACACCACAGTTCAAAAGCATCAATTCTTCTGCACTCACCTTTGTTTATAGTCCAACTTTCACGTCCATATATGACCACTGGAAAAACCATAGCCTTGACTAGATGGACCTTTGTTGGCAAAATAATGTCTCTGCTTTTCAATATGCTATCTAGGTTGGTCATAACTTTCCTTCCAAGGAGTAAGCGTCTTTTAATTTCATGGCTGCAATCACCATCTGCAGTGATTTTGGAGCCCAGAAAAATAAAGTCAGCTACTGTTTCCACTCTTTCTCCATCTATTTGCCATGAAGTGATGGGACCAGATGCCACAATCTTAGTTTTCTGAATGTTGAGCTTTAAGCCAACTTTTTCACTCTCCTCTTTCACTTTCATCAAGAGGCTCTTTAGTTTCTTTTCACTTTCTGCCATAAGGGTGGTGTCATCTGCATATCTGAGGTTATTGATATTTCTCCCGGCAATCTTGATTCCAGCTTGTGATTCATCCAGCCCAGCATTTCTCATGATGTACTCTGCATATAAGTTTACTTTATACTAAACATCTTGATTATATCATCCCAGGAGAAACAGATTTAACTGATAGGATTAGAGAAATCATGATGGTAACCAATTCTATACAAAGACCTTCATGATAGCATTATTACCATGGTTTGCTTGGAATAATGAGATGATTTAAAAAAACGTTAATTTATATGGATGTACATGACATTCATAATCCCATGTTAAATTAGAAAGACTGCAAGATTACAGGAACAAGGGCATTATTATGCAAAACTCTGGAG
The DNA here is from genome assembly GCF_027580195.1 of Bos mutus. Classification (NCBI taxonomy): domain Eukaryota; kingdom Metazoa; phylum Chordata; class Mammalia; order Artiodactyla; family Bovidae; genus Bos; species Bos mutus. The sequence continues at coordinate 61,245,347 of NC_091621.1, read as the reverse complement.
TAGATTTCCAAACTTTAGAATATCTTATTTCTAACTCTTTAAATTCTCTACTGCCACAGTTGCCAAGGTAGCAAGTACATTATTTTCTTCTTAATTTTATTTTTTCCAAGAATTTTCCTTGAAAGCTAAAGCCAATCACTGTATGGTTTTATTTTCTTTTAAGAGCAAGAACAATGGCTCAGTAGTTTCCATTTATTGAATGATATTATATGTCAGTCATAGTGTTGCCTTTTTCAAAACCTGTTAAAGGAAGTATTTTATTTCTCACTTATATATAAGGAATCTGAATCTTAGAAAAATTATAACTTGTCTAAGGTACCCAGCAGGTATGTGAGAGAGTCACTTACTTTCAGGTTTATCTAATGGCAAAACCACACTACAACTCAAAATTATATGTTGGCATTGCTTATCCACCACTGATTTTAATTTAGTACAGAAATACAAAAAAAGGAAAAAAAAAACAAACCTGATTGATTGAATGATTGATTTCATACATCTAAGAATCTCTAGATGATGGGCTATCTGATGAACTATTTATTTTAATATTATTAAAGTGCTCAGATTTTCCTAATGGATCAGTTGTGGGTTGTGAAAGAAAAGAATCCACAACTTCAAGTCTTTTGACCTGAGCAATTTCTCAAGTGTTTGGTCTGATCCATGGAAGGGCCTTCCCTGATGGTTCAGATGGTAATGAATCTGCCTGCAACACACGAGACACAGGTTCGATTCCTTGGTTGGGAAGATATTTGGAGAAAGGAATGGCTACCCACTCAAGTATTCTTGCCTAGAGAATTCCATGGACAGAGAAGCCTGGCAGGCTACAGTCCACGTGGTTGGAAAGAGTTGGACAACTGAGCAACTAACATTTTCTTTGTGTGTGCTTGTTTTTTTTTTTTTTTGTCTTATCCATGGAAGAATGAAATAGCTACCAACTGAGATGAAGAAGACTGCCAGAGAAGCAGGTTTAGGGACAATTCAGTTGTTCAGTTTTGCACATGGTGAGCTTGAGGTTTCTGCTAGGTATCTAAATAGGGATTTACAAGGCAGTTGAATATACAAATCTGGATACCAAATAAGCATACAGATGAAAACCAAAAGACTGGAATGAATGCAAATATAAAAGAAAAGAGGTCAGAGCCAAAGCCCTAGTGCACTCTATTTATAAGCATCTTGGTAGACCAGCAAAGGAGAATGAGCAGAATTAATCAGCAAAGCAGAGGGAAGACCAAAACAATGATGTGTTTGAAAGACCACTGATCAGCCTGAATCCAAGAAGTGAGAGTGGTCATCTGTATCAGATGCTGAGACCAAGTAAGGTGAAGATTGGCTCTTGGAGTTATTAATAACAAAGCAGAGGTTGGCTTCAGTGGAGGGTTGCAAGAAAAGCTGATTAAAGGAAGCTTAAGATAAAATGGGAGGAGAGAAATTGGAAACTGTGCAGCAAAACATATTGCTGCAAAGGGAATTAAAGAAATGGCACACTGGCTGGCAAAAAGAGAGAAAGGACAGAAATAAGAACACATTTTGCGGAGGGAAAGGCTCTAGGCAGATGATAAAAAACTGATGATGTAGAATGAAAAGAGGCAAATTTCTGCAGTAGATGAGAGGAGATAGAATCTATTAGAAAAAAGACTAGCTTTAGAGAGGAAGAGGATCCCATCTTTGATAACACATGGAAGGCAGAGTACTGAATACCTATTTTGGTAACGGTGGTGGTGGGAGGTGGTGCAAGTCTCCAGGGACTTAAGAAGAAAGGTTATCAGCTGAGAGTAAATTGAGGAAGGGTGCTTTGAATGTTGGAGATGTAACAGAATGGTATATATTAATCATGTAGGAGAGAGAGAATATTAAAATACATCCATATTAAAGAACACAGATTAGATATGTGAGCAAATTAGTTGACTTTACTTCTTTAAATTAAAGGCTTTGGCAATAGATGATTGGGCTGAGAGAAGCTACAAAGTTTTCAGCTTGGCAAAAGGCAGTTTAGAATGGAGGCTCACTGGAGGCAGGCGGTTCCAGAGACTAATGAAGGGAGGGAAGAATAAAGCAAGACATGATTCTTGTTAATTCTCTCCGACTGCTTACCCAGGAAATCAGTTCGGCTTTGAAGAATACCAGTTAGGCCAGAAGTGAGAAGGGAAAGGCTACCCACTCCAGTATTCTGGCCTAGAGAATTCCATGGACTGTATAGTCCATGGGGTTGCAAAGAGTCAGACATGACTGAGCAACTTTCATTATCATTTCATTATTACAGTGGTGTCCCTGCCGCACGGGGGGCTTCCCTAGGGCTCAGCAGGAAAGAATCTGTGTGCAGTGCAGGAGGCGGGGGTTAATCACTGGGTTGGGAAGATCCCCTGGAGAAGGAAATGACAATCCATGCTAGTATTCTTGCCTGGAGAGTCCCATGGACAGAGGAGCCTGGCTGGAGTCCAGGCTTTGTGACTCTCTGGGTCAAAAAGAGTCAGACACAACTTCGCAACAGAGCACACATGCACATGGGGACGCACAATGCCTCATAAACTAGAAGGGATTTCCCAGAACAAACATCCCGCATTTTCATTCTCATAATCTAACTTGTTGGTGTTCAGTCCCCAAGTCGTGTCCAACGCTTTGTGACCTGCATGAACTGCAGCACGCCAGGCTTCCCCGTCCTTCACTATCTCCCTGAGTTTGCTCAAACTCATGTCCATTGACTGCAAAGCCATCCAACCATCTTGTCCTCTGTTGCTACTTTCTCCTCTTGCCCTCAATCCTTCCCAGCCTCACGGTCTTTTCCAATGAGTTGGCTCTTCGCATCAGGTGGCCAGAGCAGTGGAGCTTCAGCTTCAGTACCAGTCCTTTCAAAGAATATTCAGGGTTCATTTCCTTTAGGATGGACTGGTTTGATCTCCTTGCTGTCCAAAGGGATCTCAAGAGTCTGCTCCAACACCACAGTTCAAAAGCATCAATTCTTTGTCACTCAGCCTTCTTTATGGTCCAACTCTTACATCCATAGATGACTATTGGAAAAGCCATAGCTTGACTATATGGACTTTTGTTGGCAAAGTCAAGTCTCTACTTTTTTAATACACTGTCTAGGTTTGTCATAGCTTTTCTTCCAAGGAGCAGGCATCTTTTAATTTTCATGGCTGCAGTCACCATCTTCAGTGATTTCAGAGAACAAGAAAATGGAATCTGTCACTATTTCCACTTTTCCCCCTTCTATTTGCCAAGAAGTGATGGAACCAGATGCCATGATCTTTGTTTTTGGAATGTTGAGTTTTAAGCCAGCTTTTTCACTCTCCTCTTTCACCTTCATCATGAGGCTCTTTAGCTCCTCTTCTGCCATTACAGTGGTATCATCAGCATATCTGAAGTTACTGATATTTCTCCCAGCAATCTTGATTCCAGCTTGTGCTTCATCCAGCCCAGATAATTCACATGATGTACTCTGCATATAAGTTAAATAAGCAGGGTGACAATATACAGCCTTGACGTACTCCTTTCCCCATTTTGAACCAGTCTGTTGTTCCATGTCTGGTTCTAACTGTTCTTCTTGACCTGCATATAGGTTTCTAAGGAGGCAGGTAAGATGATATGGTATTCCCAACTCTTTAACAATATTCCACGGTTTGTTATGATTCACTGTATTTTTTCCTGGACATATTAAAAATAGGAATCATCTGGCCCAGTTTTCTCCTACTTTATAAGTTAACTTTTATTTCCATTCTCTCCATACCTAATCAGGAATCCATGATCTATTACATCTTCCATTCTCTTGCTATTCTCATCCTATTTTCCTAATACATTTTTATTTGATTCATTCAGTAAATATTTTTTAATCCAATTGTCCATTTTGTCTCCTACAGCCTGAGTGGATATGTGCTGTTGGAGTACATCACACAACTGATGCATTTTCAAGCGGGCCATTCTCCACCTCAGCAGTGCTCCCTGTGCTGCCTGCCCCTCCTCATCTCCCACTTGTCTCCTTTCACAGCACTTCCACAAACTTTCCTCTAATCTGTTTAAGGTCTTTCTCCACTGCTTGCTCACTCACTCACAGAAGCTTTATACTGAAATCCCTTTCTTTGTACTCTTACCTACATTTGCACCCATGCTTATCTTTGTGTCTCACCTCATCTCAAAGTCTGAGACTGATCCTTCCACTCGATTTTGTCACAAGGAGAAAGGGAAGTTTCCTGGCCTTTTCAAGTCTACAAGAGGATCTTCCTAAGTATCATTCTTCTATGGTATCTTTTATCCATATCTCTTTCCTTGATTGTCCCTTTAAAGCATCCATTATTCATTGGCCTCCAAACTTAGCTTGCTATAGACTATCTCCAAACAAAGTTTCAGACGGTTAGAGACACAAAGGGCCCTAGCAATCATCCAGCACAGTAGAATCTTCCAACATTAGAATTCTCTAGGGTGCTTTAAAAAATACTAATATTTAGGCCTTACTTCTAGCCCTCTTGGTTTAATTAGTTTAAGGATGCCAAATTAGTATTTTTCTAAAGCTCCCCTGGTGTTTTTCAAAGTGCAGTCAACACTAAGGGATCACTGACATAGTACAATTCTTTTATTTTGCAATCAAGCTGAACATAAGAGAGATAAAAATGTCCTGCTCTTCTTGGTCATACCATGAATCATTCTGAGCTAACTAGGGCACAGCATCTCAACTAGTGTGCTGCAAATAGGTTACAAGCACGCTGCAACACCAGTCTCTCAGCTTCAGGGTGACTCCTCAAAGTCGCGACTTCCTAGGTTCCTGAGGTTGCTCAGTTCCAGGCTTGAGCATCCTCCCCTGCCTGCATTAGTGTGACAGAGAAATACCATGATTTTCTCTTTGTGTCATTATGTGAACAAGTTTGAGAAACTCTGATCTAGTACACCCTTATCCTCAAAATTTGCCGACTAATATTTCTTCTCTGAGAAGATTATCTTTCACCTTGTTCTCTATTAAATTCCATTTTTTTAATGTTGATCATTTCTAAATCCAGGTCATGTGACCAGTTTTGTGTTATTAGTACATTCTTCAGTCCAATAATTAAATAAGGAATGAATGGTTGACCACCACTAAGACAGGGAATGACCTCAGTAAAACTTTATTTTGAACATACTGACAGTGAATTATTATTCCAGAATACAATTTCTTAGCTGGAAATGTAGACAGATAACTGAATGACTGTGATCAAGTCACAGTTTGGTAGCTTGTTGATTAGGAAGCTGTATAAACACAGAATTAAGACTTTATTATTCCATGATAAATTGTGGGCATTTATTAATTCCTTCAATTTATCTGCTTTGTACTTGACATCCACCACACATACATAAATGAAAGGAACATAAATATTAACACTTCATAACAGAGGCAGAAAATGGCACCCCACTCCAGTACTCTTGCCTGGAAAATTCCACGGATGGAGAGGCCTGCTAGGCTGCAGTCCATGGGGTCGCTAAGAGTCGGGCACGACTGAGCAACTTCACTTTCACTTTTCACTTTCATGCATTGAGGAGGAAATGGCAACCCACTCCAGTGTTCTTGCCTGGAGAATCCCAGGAACGGGGGAGCCTGGTGGGCTGCTGTCCATGGGGTCGCACAGAGTCAGACATGACTGAAGTGACTTAGCAGCAGCAGCAGCAGTTTGCTTTAATTATCAAAAGGGCACATAATCAGCAAAATAATTTTAGTGTCTTGGGCAGCACTGGCAACTCCAGTCATAAAAAAATGTTAATTTGACTGAACTGATTAAATTCAAGGAACTGGATATTTCTTGGAATTATATTATCATTAAATGATTGACTCAGTACAAGGGCTCTCGGTCAAACAGAGTGAGAGCAAGCTAAGTCGCTTCAGACATCTCTGACTCTTTCAGGCCCTATGGACTGTAGCCCGCCAGGCTGCTCTGTCCATGGGGATTCTCCAGACAAGTATACTGGAGTGGGTTGCCATGCCTTCCTCCAGGGGATCTTCCCAACCCAGGAATGAAATCCATATCACTTATGTCTCCTGCATTGGCAGGCAAGTTTTTACCACTAGTGCCACCTGGGAAGACCGGTATCAAACAGACCCAATTTCAAATCCCCATGCTTCTATTTTCTTGACTAATAAAACTTTGAGTTAGCCTCTCTGAGCCTCAGTTTTCTTTCTCTCCGAAGTGAGGACTAAAACAGGTTTGAACAATCGGTGGTGTTGTAAAAATCAAGTAAGATTATGTAGGTAAAGCTCTAAGTGTCATCACCACTCTCAATCAGAATCAAATCTACATTCTAAATTTCCTTTTTTAAACCAATAGATTGTATTGCACTTCTGCCTTTCTTGATTGCCTGCTATCACCCAGAATTCTCTTTTCACTGAAATTCAGGGGCCAACTCCAGTGTCCATTGCCTATGAAGTCTCACCAGTCCAGAAACTTTATTTCCACACCACTAGTCTGTACTTCAGTTGTAGCCCTTACCAAGGCCTGCTACAGGTGAGCAATTAGCATACTGGTGCACCTGTCCACTCAACTAGCTCCTAGAAAATATGACTTGCTTTCTTCATACAGAAGTCTATAATATCTGTAAATATGTGAATCAGACCATGCTGTTCTCTTACTCTCATCTCTTTAGTACGTTTCTATCACACTTCAGAGGAAATCCAAAGTCCTTTCCAAGCCTACAAAGCCATCAATATTTGATCCTGGCCCTGCCTGTCCACTGCACTCCACCATGCCCTTTCACACTATCCAGAGGCCACACAGTCTCCTTCTCTGCCCCAGAATATAATATCAATTGATACAGTGGAGATCTACTGATCAGAAGCTATGAGTCAGATGCCATTCTAGGCATCTGGGGAACATCGGTGAATACAATAAACAAATACCCATCTTTGTAGAGCTTTCACTCCAGTGGGAAGAAGCGTGGAGATCAGCAATATAAGTAAATTATATTGTCTTTCAAAAGGGATAAGTACAATAGAAAGAGGCGGAGCAGGGTAGAGGAAAGGGAGAAGAGCCAGGGAAGAAGGGATTAGTTGTGATTTCAAATCCATGCTAAGCATGTTCTCCCCCAGCACTGGCAACTGCTAATCCTTTTGCCTGGCTCTCCCCTTGCCAGCCCACCCAATATTCACATAGTTCCTTATATCAATTATTTAAGTGTCTCCCTAAATGTCAACATTTCTGAAAATCATTATCTGAAGAGGGTAAAATGTATGCTCCCGCTCCCACACTGCAGCTCTCTACTCCCCTAATTAGCTTTATTTTCTTCACTACATTATATATTTATTCATTTTACAATGAATATATATATATATATAAAACTGTTTTATTTCTAGTGCTTAGGACAGTATTTGCCATAGTTATAATAGATATCTATTAAATAAATAAATGCAGGTAATAATTAGCTTCAGCTCATGGTTATTAAATGAAAAAGGTAAAGCCAAGAAAACTGAAATTTATTCAATAATATATTATTCCTTAATAATTGGGAAAATAATTTCTATTTTAAAATTCTGCCTTTTTATGCCCATGGTACTTTTTATAGAAAACAAGGACCTGCCAAACTTCTTTAAATGAGATCCTCTTCATTAATTCAATAGTTGTTGAGTGCTCATAACATTCTAAACTTTGTACTAAGCACAGAATATACACACATTCAGAAGATGGATATAATTATTTTTAAAATGGCATCTTTAATTATTAACAGCCTTTTATATATATATATATAACTATTTATATATATAATTATAAAAATCAAAACACAAAGATTGTGAACATCATCACACTACTTCTTTGGAGTTAAGTCCCCATTCAAAAATGATGGGTTGAGAACAAAAGCATGGAGGGAGGTAGTCAGAGTGGAACAAGGAAAACAGGCTAGAAGGCTGTTCAGGTGAACACTGATGGTGGCTCAGACCAAGGTGGTAGAGGGAAGCTGGTGAGACTTACCTACGCTCTAAAATATTCTGAAGGTAGGTTTGGATATGAGGAAAACAGGAGTACAAAAAAAAAAAAACTGAAGAATTTTACCTACATAAAAGGGTAGAATAACCATAAACGGAGATGGGAAGACTATGGTTGGATCAGGTTTGGAAGGATGATCCAGAGTGCAGCTTTCAACAAGCTGTGTTTTAGATAACTATGAGACATTCACGGGGAGATGTCAAGTAGACAGTTAGATGTATGAACTTGGATTTCAGTAGAGTACTAGCAAGAACTATACATTTGGAAGGCTTCAGTGTATAGGAGTAAATTTAAGGCGAGAAGAGGAGAGTTCAACAACAGAATCTTCCACCCCGACATCACAGAATCCAGTGAAATGAGGAAGGGCTGAAAAAGTAGCTAAAGGGGCCTAAAAGGGGGTGTCAGCAATCACAGTGCTGGGACTGGGGTTCCATGGGCAGAGCAGTCTTCTCCTGAAGAAAGAGCCTCCTGTGTAGAGCAGACAGCCTTTTTGTCCAAGCTAAGAATTTGGACAAATAGCTAGGTGGACTGAAAAAGGAGGTTGCCTCTTTCCAGCCAACCAGGTCTGCCAAATCCACAGTAGTGACCAATGAAGTGACAAATTATCACGTGATTATTATCCTATTCTGACTTTAATGGCAGGCAGGATGGAAATACATCAGTAAACAATATGTGCTTGCAATCTGATATACAGAGTATGAATGCTAAGTAGCTTCAGTCGTGTTCAACTCCTTGCGACCCTATGAACCGTAGCCCAGCAGGTTCGTCTGTCCAAGGGATTCCCCAGGCAAGAATACTGGAGTGGGTTGCCATGTCCCCTATCAGGGGATCTTCCCACCCCAGGGATCAAACCTGCATCTCTTATATTTCCTGCATCGGGAGATAGGTTCTTTCCCATTTGCACCTCCTGGGAAGCCCACAGAACTAAATACCAACACCAAAATAATCTGGAGGGCCAGATGTCAGTGCTATGGGGTACACTACAGATTCTTTGATAAAATGTTGATATAGTCCAGTAACTAGTAATTTAGACTCTTTCCTAAACAGAATGTATGTTAAATAAAATTAAACGTGGAAACCCATGATATAGACATATAAAAGTGAGATGTCTTTGTTTGAAGCAGAGGTAGCAGAATCAGAGACATGCTTGTTCAGAGCTCCTACTGGACTGTTCTTGGGCATCTTGACATAGTCCTAGAGCCCTGGTAAACGTGGCTTAGGAACACTGGCAGAGACTTAAACATAAAGCAGGTTAGACATGAAAAAAATTGGCATTTGAAGCTCTCAGGAAAGGTCTGGGAAAACAGGACCAGATAGACAGATTGAGCCCAGGTTGTCAATGTTTTGGATTTTCCTGCCTCCAGAATTGTGATATCTCAGTTGTAAAACTTCCAAACTAAAGAAAACATCTTGGAGATGACCAGAATCATCTAGCAATACTGTTAAATAAACCATAATTTTAAGGAAGAGATAAAATGTATAGTCCAGAATAAAACTAAACTTGATGTGAATAAGAATATACATGTTCAGTGAGTTTCATCCATTTCACAAATACATTGATTCTAAGGTAAAGGGGTTTAAAAAAATGCATTTAAAAGTTTTTAAAAGAGAAAGGAAAACAAGATAGTGAAAATGCTCTTCCACAACCACCTTGGGAAAGACAGAAGTTGTGATGGAGCACACTCGATAATGAACCTACAATTGCATCCAATATTAATCTATTTTAATCAAATGGGGAATTAGCCTTCCTGCCAGTACTAAGTGGAAGTGTGAATAAGAATACAATCTTGCAGAGTCCCTCAAGAGGAATATTCCAACTTATTTAGAGATGTGAGACTGTTAGGAGGTATTCAAAATAGGGAAAATAGAGACAATCAGAAAGGCATGGACTATTTTAAAAGAGCAGATAAGATAAAATAAGAGTCATGAGACATACAAACCAGTATTTATAAATGCTCACTTAAGTGATGAGGAACTTTGGCAACTTTAATAGCCTAAATGATACAACATTAACTTCGTCCATCTACTACATCGAATTGGGACATTATTTCTTCTAAGGCTGAAAGATGTATCACTAGTTTACAAAGGTGAGCAGTGAAATGACCTGCCAAAGATGTCATAGACTTTAGCCCACCAGGCTCCTCTGTCCATGGCATTCTCTGGGCAAGAATACTGGAGTGGGTAGTCATTCGCTTCTCTAGGGGATCTTCCCGACCCAGGGCTTGAAACTGGCCTTGCAGACAGATTCTTTACCATCCGAGTCACCAGGGAAGCCCTAAAGATGTCAGAGTAACTTACATTAACAATACAAGATATCAGAATAAATAGCCTGTGTTATTGCGATACATATAAGTTTAGAAAGCTTATACAAGAAATCTTAAACAAGTAGAATTCAAGTTAGACGAATCAGGATGCCAAGAAATTTGTGTGTGAAAATGGAAATTATTATGTGCTAGCTAAAGATATCATGTTTTGAGTTTGGAGTCTATTTTGAATAGAGAAGTGTTATCCACATCATTTTCCACCTAAGATGTGATGAAAGTAAGACTGTGATATTGGGGTTAAAAAAGGTAAATTTTACCTAGTACTCTTTTATCTCCTGTAAACAAGTCAGCTAAATTTTGGGCACTACTTAAATAACTACATAAAAAGGAAAAAGAACAGACACACAACCAAAAACAATATTCCCTATTTCCTTGATCAGAACATTATGCTAGTAATCCTTTATATAATCACATGTCATATTATTTTGTACTAATTGGTTATTGTGATCAATGTCTTCCTTTTGCCAAAGGAAAAGATTCCATGTGAAGCGGTACAGAGGAAGGAACAGGTTCAATGAAGACAGGCTGAAAAGAGGATCTTCATTTCCACAAGCACTAACGGTCGAAACACACTCTTCTTAGAGTAGTTGATAATCATATGTCAACTTGCAAATCCAAAAAATACACAGTAGATATGTGGCTGTTACTACTCTCTGTATACCCCAATTTTTAATTATTAATTTTCTTAAGTTCAGAACCAGGCCAATCCTATAATTCATACATTGCTTAGCACTTACCTCAGAACACACTTTTATACATAATATCTAATCATAAGGATAATGATGAGATATCTTAAAGGTTTACCCCTCAAAATCTACCATCAGTTCAGTTCAGTCACTCAGTCGTGTCCGACTCTTAGCAACCCCATGAATCACAGCACACCAGGCCTCCCTGTCCATCACCAACTCCCAGAGTTCACTCAAACTCACGTTCATCGAGTCGGTGATGCCATCCAGCCATCTCATCCTCTGTCGTCCCCTTCTCTTCCTGCCCCCAATCCCTCCCAGCATCAGGGTCTCTTCCAATGAGTCAACTCTTCGCATGAAGTGGGTAAAGTATTGGAGTTTCAGCTTTAGCATCATTCCTTCCAATGAATACCCAGGGCTGATCTCCTTCAGAATGGACTGGTTGGATCCCCTTGCAGTCCAAGGGACTCTCAAGAGTCTTCTCCAACACCACAGTTCAAAAGCATCAATTCTTCGGTGCTCAGCTTTCTTCACAGTCCAACTCTCACATCCATACATGACCACTGGAAAAACCATAGCCTTGACTAGACGAACCTTTGTTGGCAAAGTAATGTCTCTGCTTTTAAATATGCTATCTAGGTTGGTCATAACTTTCCTTCCAAGGAGTAAGCGTCTTTTAATTTCATGGCTGCAGTCACCATCTGCAATGATTTTGGAGCCCAAATCTACCATAGACAACAAGAATTAAGATAATGACATACACTTTACTGGTTTTGGCCTTACGCAAAATTTTGATAGAAGTAATTACTTCCAAGTTACAGGTTGTATACATTTTTAAATCTTTCCATATGTTAAATATGATATCAACTTGCAAAAGTCAAGGAGGTTAGGCTATCTTGCAATGAACTACATTATTAGCAAAACACTGCAAAGTAACTTAATTAATTAGTCAGTTAAATGTGAATAACTGAGCAAATTTCATGTAGAATGACATCAGCTCAGTTTGTTAAAGCATAGAGGTTAATGATGGAATGATGCTGCTCACATAAATTAATCACTCTCTGCAGTGGTACTGTCACTCCACGCTCACACTGTCTTACAAGCAGTTGTCCTGCGCCATAGAGAAACTTGGCTGAAAACTACCAAGTTCATTTAAATAAAAATTCATGACAGAATGGAACATGTCACTGTCATGTACTTACACACTTTAGGGTAACGCTTGGGGTCTAACCTTATCAATCTCTGTGACTGATATGTCAAGGTTGCCTGTGATATGTCTGATTTGTGTGGACATGCCCTAAGTAGTTGTTAGAGATGTGAATAAGGATTCAAAGCCTATGTTTACATCCTGAAACAAGAAATTTAACAAGAGAAATCATGCTTGTGCTCAGATTCATTACTGAAATGTGAACTCTCTTTGGAGGGCTCACCAACAAGGCAGGAAAACTCAGTGTGAAGGAAAGAGAGGAAGGCTGTGTATTAAAATCCACAGCTGGTATCACTGATATAGTAATGTCACGGCATGATCTTCTTTGGTTCCTTGGTCAGACTTAACAAAAATCTCTCAGCTTTAAAAAAAAAAAAAAAAGAGCCTGAGCCAAAGGCCCAAAGAGCTTTCAAAATTCAGCCAAAGTTGACTGACATAGCTGTAATATCTGAGAGGAAGCCTTATCACGTTTGGGAGAGACATATGCACAGACCAGAAGGGATGACGGCACGAGCATAGAGCAGGGGTCAAGATGGACGGAACACAGGTGAGCAAGAGCATCTGTGTGGAGAAGGGCCACACAGATCCATTAGGCCCTGGGGCCTCTCAGATACAGAGCCCCAAATTCTCCATTTCCCGTTCTGGCAAACTTTTCCTCTTCTTTGCTCTTACTCCGTTTTTCCTCCTTTTATGTTCTTCCTCAATCTTTTCTATCAGGCCAGGAAACTTGCTGATCTCCAGTGTTCAGGTAATCTAGTGACTGTCATTAGAAACTTTCACAAGATGGAAAAAAAAAAAGATCACCCAGCTTGGACTCAGACGGCATGAATCTTGGCTCTGCTACTTTGTATAGCAGCTATTTTGTGTCCCTGGGCAAGATTCGTGACTTGCTTTGTTTTGATTCTTGACTTTGAAAGTCATGGTTTCTAAGGCTGTAAACTGGCTACAATAACACATATCTGACAGAGTTCTTGAGCAGATTGTATTCGAACATCTTATTTGAAAATAATTATCATGATAAGTAGTAAACTCATTTCTGCTATTTCTATTATTCTCCTGTATTTTCTAAGTATTATTGCCATTTCCTGACTTTTTCTCTCTTGTTTTTACTCCCCATAATTATCTTGTGTGCTATGACTTAGCTGTTCGTGATAGAGAGAAATATGATTTGTAAGCCATAGAAAGAGGAGAGATCGATTCTCAACAGCAATCACTCTCAGATTTCATTAAAATCACTCTCTGAAGAGGCACTGTCACTCCACACTCACACTGTCTTACAGTTGTCCTGCGCCGTAGAGAAACTTGGCTCAAAACTACATTCATTTAAATAAATAGAGCCTTAATTGACAGATATCTCTAGATCCCATAGCAGAATATTTAAAGCTAGTTTTTGTTACTCCTTTTCTAAATTAGATTAGCAACCCATGCAGATAGCATTTATAGCAAGTTTGTAAATGTAATTTATATATCCTACCTATTTTAGGAATATTAAAGCCAGTGGAGAGGACTTATTCTAGGTCAAAAAAGACTCTAAAGTTGAAAGAATTCTTCTCTGTAAACTGAAAAGGAAGCTATTTTCAAGCTTTCTCCATTGCACATCAAAGGGATGTTTTTCTACTAATATAGCCTATTTCAACTTACAAAATCTTAAATCTAAGGCTATATATTATATGGTGTGAGGGACCATCAAAAATATAAATCCATAAACTATTTAATCTAGTATATTATTACATCCTCATTAAATTAAAAAATCATATCATCTTCAAAACTAAGGCATGTGATCAAATAGACACAACGTTGGATATAAATAGGAATTCTCTCGAGCTATTTGAATCACCCTGCAGTATGTCTGGTAGAATGGGCAGAGTACTACAAACAATAATGAAATTAATACAACAGGAATTGTGTTCTGAACATTATGTTCTTGGCAAGAATTAAGGTGATGCTATCATAAAGGACACCTGCTTCCAGAAATTCAATTGGGAAACGATTGCATTATTTCCCTGGGAACAAGGCAAACGCACATTTTGAATGATGTGCATTATTTTGGGGATTTGAGGTTAGCATGGACAGAGATTTTTGAAGTACTCAGTATATTAAATCTTTCTTTATCCTCTAAATACTTTTTCTTCTTTGCCCTAGAAAAAGCAATTATTTATGCTACATTACCTTAAGTTATGGGGATACAGACAATATTACGAATCAATCTCCTTTTAACTCTCAAAATAGATCTTAATTCATACAGGATCCTTTTTTTCATCTTGGTCTTAGATGATGTGCTTGAAAGCAGATAACTACATACATCAGCAGCGATCAGGCAAGGTCATCAATATCCATGACAGTCTTTAAAAATTAGAGTGATTTTGATCACTGAAAGACTTCCAGTCTCCTGGGAGAGTACTGGCTGTTCATTACAACTGTTTTTCCATGACATCGTTACAAAGAAGGATGTATTCTTATTCTCATATCATACATGGGATGATGTATCAATTGCATAATTGTGAATATCACAACCTAAAGGAAAAGATTGAGCTTAATTTGTCTTCATTTCCAAGATGAGTACTATGGAGCTTTATATTGTCAGAACCGACAATAATGTTAAATTCATGATCAAAGATAACTTATAACATCCTCACATTATATGCAGCTGAAATAATCCTTGGAATTTCAATTATTTTCTTCGATCGCCCTCTTGTGGCCATATATATGCTGCTACTAACAACAAAATGAAAATGCTATATGTTTAGTTTTGTTCTAGCTAAAAGCCTTGAGGTTTTATTAACATCTGAAAATTCACTTTATAGTTAATGATAAATAACCATGCATATTCTTCAATTTAAATTATAAGCAAAATCTTGATTTCTAAAAATTCAGTATTGGCAGCAATAAAATTTTTCAAGAAATATAATCGGTAAAAGGTTTGCTTTGGTTATTTATTAGTTTCGAACCATGAACATGCATTGATCCATAAAACTAATATAATGATTTAATATCA
The DNA here is from genome assembly GCF_027580195.1 of Bos mutus. Lineage (NCBI taxonomy): Eukaryota > Metazoa > Chordata > Mammalia > Artiodactyla > Bovidae > Bos > Bos mutus. The sequence continues at coordinate 61,230,207 of NC_091621.1, read as the reverse complement.
TAAAATAAGGCTTTAGTGCTATATATGATATAATTTTCAGGAAAAGGAAATTTTAGAATAGAATAGTAATATCTAAGATTAGTACTAAGTACTGATATTGGTGTTAGAATTTCTTCTTGGTTCTCTAACATATTTACTAAAGCATGTTTATTCTCAAAGACACCATAAAAATAATAACAATATACAATCAGGTACACCAGGCACATAAGCTGTTGAAATGTATTGATCCTGGGCTACTATTTAAGCTTTCTAGGCCTCGGTTTCCTCAGTGGTAAAATAAGAAATTTGAGCCAGGTGATCTTGATTAACACCTATTTTAGATTCATCTATTAATATATCCCATTCACAAGAACTAACTAGCAATCAACAGCTCTGTTCTCATTTCTCCTCTCTCCACCTGATTTCTAGAATGCAAGTCAAAACATCTACCAAGTTCTCATTTTTTTTTTTGAGGCTGCTGCCTCCGGTTCACGTGTGCAGGCTTCAGAGATGGTTCTTTGCAGAACAAAGGAACTCAGTGACACACCATGTTTACAGTCTCCTGTTGTTTTCAGTGCTGGTTGGCAAGATGTGGCTCACAGCCAAAAGAGTGAAGGAAAAGGACCACAGGCAGAGGGAGGCTGAGCAGGCCCCCGTGGGTAAATGAAGCTAGTTGACCTTTCTACCTCTTCCAGAAGGGATATATGCCAAGAAGAAAGGTAAAATAAGCTCTGTGCTAACACTGGAATAAAAAATGGACATAGATTAGATCACCTAAGCTTTGCAAATATTTATATAACAGATCTGAGAACAGGTACCTATCTATAATATATATGTTGATGTTACAATGTATTGATTATACCAATAAAATTTATATTGCATTGAATGAGCTTTGATAGTATGATTTAAGTAGACAGGAACACAAAACTTATGCATCATTAAAAAAAAATTTTTTAGATGTAAAGACTTAAAAAAATCTAATTAATCTCTAACACTCCTGGAAGAGAACATAGGCAGAACACTCTTTGATGTAAATCATAGCAATAATTTTTTGTATCTATCTCCTAAGACAAAAGAAACAGTCAAAATAAACAAATGGGTCCTAATTAAACAAAAGGTTTTGCACAGAAAAGGAAACCATGGACAATACAAAAAGACAACCTATTGAATGGGAGAAAAATGTGCAAATATTATGACCCATAAGGGGTTAACATCCAAAATATATAAACAGCTCATACAATTCAACTGATATGGAAGCAACCGAGGTGTCCACCAACAGATGAACGGACTGGATAAAGAAGATGCAGTGTGTGCGGAATAATCCTCTACCTCACCTAACCCAAAGGTCTGATAGTGTGTTAAAGTGAAGGGAAAACAAAATGATAATGATAATGCTGCATGAAATTACAGAACTGTCATATAAAAATACAAACACAAAAGGCAAAACTCAGAATGGTCTTTCATTCTTTTTTAATATTTTCTGGTGATAAATATATAACACCTAACTCATGAATTGCTGAATTTTAATTTGGAAGATAATCATCTCAGTCAAGTTACAACATAATTACCACAATGTCTACTACTCAGTATTTATGTTTCCATAACACTGTCACGGAGGATGAGATGGTTGGATGGCATCACCAACTCAATGGACATGGGTGTGGGTGGACTCCGGGAGTTGGTGATGGACAGGGAGGCCTGGCATGCTGCGGTTCATGGGGTCGCAAAGAGTCGGACACGACTGAGCGACTGAACTGAACACTGTCATCCCAATACTGCATTACAATGGCTTCTAAACATTTAGGAAGTATAGAACTGTGTTCTACAGCAAAGACTGCATTCCTGACAGACCTGATACCCAGTTTTAGCTCTCACCTAGTTGCAACCGCCCGACAACCCTCTTCACCCGTAAAATGGTAGTCATCACAGTACTCACCTCATAAGTTAGAAACATGACTTAGTGACGTAAGGCCTTAGTGATTTGGTGCATTATCTAGTAGAGGATAACTACTCAGTACGTGTTAGTTATAAATACAGTAATGTTAAGCCAGGGATGAGTCAAATCTATATTGAGTGAATAACAGTTGTGTCCATTATTAGGGACATATACTATGTTTATTTAGTCCATATGTTTCTACTGTAGTAAACCATTAAAATAAAAAAGTAATAGGTGTTTTGTAATACATTGCATTTTTCTCTTAGAAATACTTTTAATATATGTTCCTTTACATAATACACTGCATGAACCACAATCTGGTGCGCACATTTTTCTTCAATGAAATAAGCAGGAAAACAATTCTAATACAATGTGATGCATGGTCACCTAGGAACTCAGCTAAGACATGGTTGTAGTCATGGTTAGGTTAGGATGGTTTTTCTTCTTCTTCTTCATTTTTTTCTTTTTCTTGTAGGACAGCAAGAAAATACTTGCAAAGATTTCCCATAGGAAGTGACTTTTAAATTTGTTCTTGAAAGCTAAAACAGAATTGGTGAATAGAGAAGAATAGGCTTCCCTGGTGACTCAGTAAAGAATCTACCTGCAATGCGGGAGACCTGGGTTCAGTCCCTGGGTGGGGAAGAGCCCCTGGAGGAGGGCATGACAACCCATTCCAGTATTCTTGCCTGGAGAACCCCCATGGACAGAGGAGCCTGGTGGGTCACAGTCCATGGGGTCGCAAAAAGTCGGACATAATCGAGCGCTGAGCGACTAAGTGCAATATGGTAGATACAGTAATAAAGTATTCCAGGCAGGAGGAATTTTATGATCAAAGGAAAGAAGTCTAAATAAACTAAAGATCACAGATTTATACAAATAAAAACTGTATAAATAGAAGAAGATAATAAGACTAAATGAAAACTATTAAACAAGATGAAAAGAAAATGAAAGAAAGTCACTCAGTTGTGTCCAACTCTTTGGTACCCCATGGACTGTAGCCTACCAGGCTCTTCCGTCCATGGGATTTTTCAGGTAAGAATACTGGAGTGGGTTGCCATTTCCTTCTCCAGGGGATCTTCCCAACCCAGGGATTGAACCCCGGTCTCCCACATTGTAGGCAGATGCTTTACCATCTGAGCCACCAGGGAAGTCCATTAAACAAGATAGGAGAGTATAAAATGAGCCATAATCCCTTATTATGATGATATCTAAGGTGATTTTACTTTTATTTTGTGTGTGAGTGTTTGCGGGGGGTTATAGAGAGATTGTTTCTATTTTTATTAGGATCTCAGGAAAATTCATGCCAAAAATGAGAGAGAGTGAAAGTTGCTCAGTCATGTCTGACTCTTTGCGACCCCATGGACTGTATAGGCCAGAGTACTGGAGTAGGTTAGCCTTTCCTTTCTCCAGGGGATCTTCCCAACCCATGACTGAACCCAGGTCTCTTGTATTGCAGGCAGATGTTTTGACAGCTAAGCCACAAGGGAAGCCCCAAAATGAGAGAATCAAGTACTCAAAACTCTGCTGGACTCTTTGGCAAAGTTTGAAAGTCTACTTACAGGTACTCACTGTGGTAAGCTGGTATTCACTTTGGAATGACTTGGAATATACATAAAATATTACCATTTTTTGGTCAGTAAAGCAGTTTTTGTGCCCTTCCACACCAAGTATGAATGCAAATAGAAGTTGGAGCTTCTTTCACTTCTAGAAATGTCTGTAATCTTTTTAATAGGTTTTGATCTCATGAACTGCTGTACATAAATTGTTAGTTTGAAGGTTGGCATCTTTCTGTGGCTTGAAATATGAACTCTATAACTAAGGGTTAAAATTATGGATAAGGCAAGAAGTCTCCATTCTTTTTTTGAATGTTCTTGCTGCAATTAACTAACCTTAATTTTCATAGCCAGAATGAATTTCTGTAAGCTTATTTTGTGGAAAACATTTAAGCTTTTATTTTGTATTCCTCATGGCAAAGGCAATATTTCTGCTCTTTAGGTGACTTGATGAAGTGATCCAATTCAACTGTAACTTTCCTGTTCCTCAAAGCAGGGAAGGCTGTTAATAACTTTCTGAAACTGAGTCATTTTATTGTCTTACACATTAATTCTCCACAGTTAAAACAAGTTCCTTTCCCCCAAGGTTCTTGCATTGCCCTCTTGTGGATAAAAGTGAAATATTTTTCCTTTAAGGAACATGCTGCACATTATGATACAATTTTCATAGATATTACCTGTCATCATAATTAGTTTTGAGAACCACATCAGAGTAATAATTTTTATTCCACATATCAAACATAATTTTGAATACTCAAGAGGAAAAGGAAAGTCTATATTTATGCCCCTTCCATGTTTTTAATTTTTTTTCCCTTATGTTCCAAGTTTTCTTCTTTTATTATTTCCTTTCTGTTTAAAGAATTTTCTTCAGACATTGTTTTTTAGAGGAAGCCTGTTGGTGCCAAATTTTCTTACTTTGCTCTCATCTGAGAATTTCTTGATTATCCCATGTTTTTAAAGGGCATTTTTATTGGATATAAAATTTTCTGTTGACAGATCTTTTATTTTCAGCATTTAAAAACATACCGCAGTACATTCTTAGACAGCTAAGGTTTTTGATGAAATTCCACTGTGATTTGAATTGGCTTTCCCCTATCTATAACATGTAATTTTTCTCTGGTTGCTTTCAAGATATCTTCTTTGTCTTGTTTTCAGAAATTTAGGTAGAAAGGGAAAATCGGAAAATGTCAGCTATTGTTTCTTAGAAGCCTTTTCCAGCCCACCCTCTTCTTCCTTTCTTTTTTGGATTGCATGGACATGAATGATAGAGATTTTGTTTCAGTTGCATATGTTCATGAGACTATTTATGTTGCTTTTCAGTTGATTTAGACTTTTCTTTTCAGATTAGGTGATATCTGTTTCTTTTTTAATCTCCAGATTCAGTAATGCTTTCCTCTGCCTTCTCCATTCTGCTATTGAATCCAGCCACTCGAATTTTTATTTTTGTTATTGTACTACTCAGTTCTAAAATTTCCATTTGGTTCCATTTATATTCTCTATTGGAGAAGGAAATGGCAACCCACTCCAGTACTATTGCCTGGAAAATCCCATGGACGGAGGAGCCTGGTAGGCTACAGTCCTTGGGGTCACTACTGAGCGACTTCAATTTCACTTTTCACTTTCATGCATTGGAGAAGGAACTGGCAACCCACTCCAGTGCTCTTGCCTAGAGAATCCCAGGGATGGGGGAGCCTGGTGGGCTACCGTCTATGGGGTCGCACAGAGTTGGACACGACTGAAGCGACTTAGCAGCAGCAGCAGCAGCATATTCTCTATTAGGGTTTCTCAGGTGGCTCAGTGGTAAAGAATCTGTCAAGCAGGAGATGTGGGTTAGACCCTGTGTGGGGGCAGATCCCCGGAGAAGGAAACGGCAACCCACTCCAGTATTTCTACATGGGCAATCCCATGGACAGAGGAGCATGGCAGGCTATAGTCCAAGGTGTTGCAGGAGAGTCGGACAAGACTTAGCGACTAAATAACAATATATTCTCTATTACTTTGCTAAAACTTCATTATTTCTTTGAGACACTTTACTTTTTGTTTCAAACATGTTTATAGTTGCTCACTGAAGCATTTTAGTGATGGCTGCTTTAAAAAGCTTTACAAATAATTCTAACAATTGTGACATCTCAAGATTGATGTCTGTTGATTGTTAATTTTCATCCAGTTTGAACTCTACCTGGTTCTTGCTATGCTAATAATTCCCTATTGAAACTTGCACATTTTGGGTATCATGGTATGAATTCCAAACCTTATTTTAAAAATTTATATTTAGCAAACCTCCACGGTCTGCTCTCCAGTGGTGAAAAGGTTGCTGTCTCATTAATTCCAGGTAGAAGTCCAGGTTCTCCATCTATTCCTACTGCCATCTTTAATAGCTTAAAAAATGAAAGGAAAGTCATTCAAAAGCCTCCTTTTTTAGTTTAGTTTTCTCAGTCTCTTCGCCTCCATTAGTTTGCCAGACACCCATACTCATATGGCAATACTTGATCTTTCATCACCAGTGACGTCCTGATCTTCTAAAGCCCAGCTTGAGGAATCTATTTGACGACCATCTCCTGTGCTCCGACTCACTGCTTCCAGTATTCCACTGCAACTGTGCTGTGATCAGATTTACATTTCATGCAGCAACTTAGTATAGCAGTTTGAGAAAATTTCAGGGAATGAAGCTGTGTATAGGGGAGCCTAATGAGAAGGCTATTGCAGAGGCTCAGTTAGGAGACAGCAATGATTGAGGCTAGGTTTGTAACAGTGGAAGGGATGTTTGGGTTTGAGATTTAGTTTAAAGATTTAATTGATGAAGCTTGGAGAATACATTGATGCAAGTTGTGATGAAAGAGTAGTTCAGGAAAAAAATATTCAAGAATATTTAAGTGCTTCAGTGAAAGCACCCGACTTGGTGGTGGAACCATTTACTGAAATATAAAATCTAGGATCTTCCCCATGCATTAATCGAACCCCAGTCTCCTGCATCACAGGCAGATTCTTTACTGTCTGAGCCACCAGAGAAGCCTAAGTAATAAATATTAAGTAATAACTAGCATATGTTGGGAGAAGGCAATGGCACCCCACTCAGGTACTTTTGCCTAGAAAATCCCATGGACGGAGGAGCCCGGTAGGCTGCAGTCCATGGGGTCGCTAAGAGTCGGACACAACTGAGTGACTTCACTTTCACTTTCCACTTTCATGCATTGGAGAAGGAAATGGCAACCCACTCAAGGGTTCTTGCCTGGAGAATCCCAGGGACGGGGGAGCCTTGTGGGCTGCCGTCTATGGGGTCACACAGAGTCGGACACGACTGAAGTGACTTAGCAGCAGCAGCAGCATATGTTGAGATAAATTTATCTTTATAATGATACATAATTTTTAAAACTATATTTGCAGTCACAGGTTTAGATGATTTATGGAGAGATGATAAGCAGAGATCTGAGGAGGGATCTTTAAGCAATATTTGTCTAATTGATTTCATCCACATATGTTCTATCTAGGATGATTATCATTTATGAATGTGTGGAGTCTCTATTCAAAGATTTCTTAGAGCTCCAAATATGGCATGGTAAGATGAAAACTGTAATTTCAATTTTTTCTTTACTTGCCTTAAATTTTCTTTCTCACTCCAATATATTTTGAAGTCTCCTTCCCACATTTTTTCTCTAGGTTCCTGTGGCTTTTCCCTTCTGTCCTTTGAAGGAAGTAATTGTTAGCAAGGGGACTGTCAAAGCCCTTCTTATGTCAAATAGGAAAGCCAACAATCTTGTTCATCACTATCCATCTCCTGAGGAACAAAATTACAGAAGCAGTCACAACTACCAGATGAGTAGTGTGGGAGGACGTTTGACTGGTATCAATTTTCCCCCTCTTTTTCTCTGAAAACATGTTCCTCTGGATCACATTTCCAAATACCACTTGCAACAAAAACAACATTCAGCAGATCTCTGACAAAAGAAAACAGAAACTACAATAGAACATTCACTCCCAAGCCTTGAAATATCCCCCAATATATCAACACACCACCTACAGCCTAGAAAAATAAAATACAACCACCCACAACACCCTCCCACAGCCAACATGACTCAGACACACACTTTCCTTTTAACCTCACTTACAGAGAATGTCTACTCAGTTGAATAATTAAATTTTCCTAAAGTCAGCAATAAAATATCATACATTATTCAGCCACAATAGGTTTTACCAATGCTGAAATATATTTTTGGATTTAAACTAAGAAAGTTAAAGTACACGTGTTTCACACAAAGGTTATAAATGTTTTCTTAATTGATGAGAACATCCTTCAAAGAATATAAGCTCAGTAAATGTCTATTAAATAGAACCAAAACTGTCATATTTCACTAAAGAGTTCACACTTGTAATAACCTATAATGGAAAAGAATATGAAAGAATATAAAAATGATATATATAATAGAAAAGAATCTGAAAATAATATATACCTATAATACATATATGATTCAGTTAAAAATAACCGAATCACTTTGATGTAAACCTAAACTAGCACAACATTATAAATCAGGTAGACTTCAATTAAAAAAGAGCTCACACTAAGGTTGTGATCATTATATAGGAGTCCAAGACTGTTGACAAACTAGATATTGTCCAGTTCATTCAAAATGAATTAATGAATTCATTTTATTCATTAATAAAATGAATGTAAGGTTGTTTTTGAAAGAACCAGATGATTCCATGGTTTTCTATATCAATTCAGTTAGTTACTACCATTTGTATATGGTACTGTTAATTTTATACTCAATTATGGGAATAACTATTTGTTGTTTTTTTTAAATAAGTATTTGAGTTTTGAGTTTAGGGGAAGCTTAGCTATCTATGATTGATGTTCCTCAAATGTGAACATGATTATGTAAAAACATACACGGTTAGATATGTTTAGATTGAATGTTTATGCAATATGAAGGACAATCGTAACATTTTTGGAACTTTATTTATATTATGAACCTTGCATCTTCGCTTTTAAAATTAATTAAAATATTTCCTGAGCTATTGTTACTCACCTACACTATACTTCAGGCTGAGATCATTAAGCATGGAAAGTTGGGGATGTACGAAATGTCACCTCAGAGGGAAAGGATTCTAGCAGTTGACAATTCCAATAACTAGAAACACGATGAGCAAAAATATAGTGCCAGAAAAGCAAACAACACAATACCATCTTATTCTATGTATTTCATCAAGCTTGCCAAATTAATCATGATCTAGTCTTCCAAAATCCGAAATATTTATTTTTGATTGCCTGCTCTTTTTCTTGTACAGATATTTGCTTTAAATTTACCTCACTGCCAAGGATTTTATGTTCATCTCCACATGGACACTTCTATCTGTGATTTCCATCTAAAATCCCAGTTTTAAACTTTCAATGCCCCAGCAATTATTTCCACTGACAATCCAATCAAGTCTTGTCCAACACAGATTACTTTCAACAGAGTTTTCTTTCTGACATGTGTTTTTGTTGTAATCAGAACACTATTCAGAATACTAAGGAAATTATTAATTCTATAAATAATATACTAATCGTATGTTCTGAGCACTTACTATATTAAGCATACAGTCATGCACTTGCATGATTTCTTTTAATCCAACCAATTACCTGATAAGGTAGCTATTATCATTTCCAGTTTTTTGCAAATAAACAAATTTGAACTTACAGAAAATAAATGACATGTCTAAGGTCAGTTTTTAGGAAAGGGAAGTCAGTGCTAAAATGAACAGACTTTTAATCCAGGGCAGTCTTACTGTAAATCTTTAAACACAAAAATTATTTTGCTTCTCATTAACAAAGCCACTTAGGTCAAATGATTTAACCTGACTTTCCTCACTTCTTCAATGTTTTCCTTGATATCAGGTACCATTGATTATTATCTCACAGGGTATATAATAATATTGTGAAATATATATATATACATACATAGATACACAGACACATACATAGTCATTCAGATGACCAAAATATATTACCCACATACATTTGGTCTTTGTGTGGCTCTTGGCTCACATCTTCCAAAATCCTTGTAATTTCCTAAGTGTGGAGAGTGATAAAGTTGTCTTTTGGTTAGCTCCTATGAAAGTGGAGCCAACCAAACAATTAGAGGATTTGAATTTTCAGTCCCACTCACTGACCTCTGTGGAGGGTGATGGGCTGGACATTGAGTTCAGTCACCAATGGCCAAAGAGCTAAACAATCAAAGGACACAGTTTCAAGAGTTTCTGGATTGGTGAACAAGTGGAGATTCGGGGAAAGTGGTGCACCTGTGAAACCACACCTTTGCTTTATGTTTTGCCATATGCATCTCTTCTGTGTGGCTGTTCCTGAGTTAAAGCCTTTTATAAGAAATGGTTCAGTTCAGTCACTCTGTCGTGTCCAACTCTTTGTGACACCATGCACGCCAGGCCTCCCTGTCCATCACCAACTTCTGGAGCTTGCTCAAACTCATGTCCATCGAATAGGTGATGCACCTAACCAGCTCATCCTCTGTCGTCCCCTTCTCCTCCGGTCTTCAATCTTTCTCAGCATCAAGGTCCTTTCTAATGAGTCAGTTCTTTGCACCAGGTTGCCAAAGTATTGGAGTTTCAGCTTCAGCATCAGTCTTTCCAATGAATATTCTGGACTGATTTCCTTTAGGACTGACTGGTTTGATCTCCTTGCAGTCCAAGGGACTCCCAAGAGTCTTTTCCAATATCATGGTTCAAAAGCATCTTCAGTGCTCAGCTTTCTGTAAGGTCCAACTCTCACATCCACAAGTGAATACTGGAAAAACCATAGCTTTGACTAGGCGGACCTTTTTTGGCAAAGTAATATCTCTGCTTTTTAATATACTGTCTAGACTTGTCATAAGAAATGGTAATCCAGTGAGTAAACAGGTTTGCTGAGCCACACTGGCAAATTATCAAAATAAAGGAGTGGGCCATTGGAACCTCCAATTTGTAGCTTATTGGTCAAAGCCCAGGCAATGCTTAGGTTTACAACTGGCTGGTATCTGAGTGTGTGTGTATGGGGTGGAGGTTGGGGGAATCTTAAGAAAATGAACCCTCAACCTATGGAGTCTGATTTATCTCTGGATAGACAGTGTCAGATTTGAGCTAAATTATCAGACTGCCCCCAATCCCTCTTCCCACACACACACTGGAATTTGGTCCAGGAATACAAAAAAAGTACCAGTTCCATTTCCACTGCTACAAACCTGGTTGTAGTAGGTTACAAAAGCGGTCACAATTTTTTGCAGATATACCCACTAACAAGTGAAGTACAGTTTGCTGCTGCTGTTTTAGTTGCTAAGTTGTCTTCAACTCTTTTGAACCCCATGGACTGTAGCCTACCAGGTTCCTTTCTCCATGGGATTGCCAGGCAAGAATATTGGAGTGGGTTGCCATTTCCTTGTCCAGGGGATCCTCCCAAACCTGGGACCAAACGCACAGCTCCTGCATTGGCAGGTAGATTTTTTACCCATTGAGACACCAGGGAAGCTGGAGTACAGTTATCTACACCTTGAATCTGGGCTGGCATGTGATTTACTGAGGACCATAGAATGGTCCAGAAATGAGGTTGTATGAGTCCTGAATCAAAGTTTCAAGAGACTTCTCAAGCTCTGCTCTCCATCTTCAAACCTCTGCCACTGCTGGCTACTGAACACACCTGCCCTATCTAAAAACTAAAAGAAAAACATCAAAGACCTCTCAGCTACTAAAACGCCTTCACAGATTCCTGTCCTAAAGCTACCATGAATTACCCTATATAATGATGTCTGAAATCATGCAAAATCCAATAAATCTGTGACTAGTTCTTCAGATGGAGAAGGCAATGGCACGCCACTCCAGTACTCTTGCCTGGAAAATCCCATGAGCGGAGGAGCCTGGTGGGTCACAGTCCATGGGGTCACTAAGAGTCGGACACAACTGAGCAACTTCACTTTCACTTTTCACTTTCCTGCATTGGAGAAGGAAATTGCAACCCACTCCAGTGTTCTTGCCTGGAGAATCCCAGGGACGAGGGAGCCTGGTGGGCTGCCATCTATGGGGTGGCACAGAGTCGGGCATGACTGAAGCGACTTAGCAGCAGCAGCAGCAGTTCTTCAGAATCATACTTTAATTAGACATAATGAATTATTAATGCAAGAAAAATGTTTATTTGAATTACAATTTGTTATAAGAAAAGAAAGATAAATATTGCTATAGTGCAATAATCCTGGTGGGTATGATTATCTGAATTGAGGTTTTTGGATAAAAGATAAGGCATGAATATGTGGCCTACAAGTCACCTGAATGTTGGTTCCCAGAATAAGACTCAAGTTTTTTTAACTGACCCATTAATAGTTTGCCATTGCTGTATATGAAGACAGAAAGGCACCTTTACAATTTATGTTTATCACTCAAAGTTATAGAAATAAGGAGCAAAGAACAGAAGCAAGACATATAAAGATTCTAACAAACTAGAAGGATGAAAGTCACATTGCTTAGACTCATTAGAAAAGTCGCCCAAGTCAAACATGTTAGAATAGTGGTGAGGAAAACCTGGCTTAAGAAAATTTGATGTTTAGGGGCTTTCCTGATAGCTCAGTCGGCAAAGAATCTGCCTGCAGTGCAGGAGATCCAGGTTTGACTCCTGGGTCAGGAAGATCCCCTGGAGAAGGAAATGGCAACCCACTCCAGGATTCTTGTCTGGAGAATCCCATGAACAGTGGAACCTGGCAGGCCATAGTCCATAGGATTGCAAGAGTCAGACACGACTTAGCAACTAAACCACCAAACAATAAACCATTAAAACACAAAAACCAGAATGGATTTTATTCTTCCATAGTTTCAACACAGAGGAGTAATATGACTTATAAAACGCTGTAAGGTAATTTGGAATCCCAAAGCATGAGTACAATGTCTGAGTTTGCAAGATGATGAAACCCATGTTATTTTTATACTCATGAGGAGGAAATACTTTTCAGCTGTGGGCTCTCCATTGCAAGAGGAATAGCTTAAAACTTTAGTTCAACCTTCAAAGTAAATTGAGATGAAATAATGTCATACATGGAACCTTAAAAGAATCAGCATCAATATAATACATAAAAATAGTAAAGCTTTTTCAAGGTAAATTCCAAGAAATACTAGATAAACTACTTGTTCTTAGAAAAACTGGGATAATGCACCAGAATCTAGAAAGACGCTAGAAAAGTAAGTATTATCTTCAAGTACACAATAGTATATGTGAGCATTGCTTTATTATTAAGATAACAAAATTCATTTTTGTTAAATAATCTAGTTCCCAGTAAAGGTCAATGAAGGATTCCCTAGTGCTGGTCAATGAACTATTACTATATTCTAATATCTGACAATTGATCAAAAAAAGAGTCAGGCAGACAGGACTGATGTTTTCATGGCCATATTTAGCCCTCCATTGGTTATATGTAACTTGGTGAACACAATAAATTCACTCCCTCAATTTTGGTTTCCTTATTTTTAAAGTAAGGCTTTTTTTTGGATCAGGTCTTAATAGTTTTTTATAATTTATTATCTTATGCTAAATATTAGTTCTAAAATAATGTTCATATAAAAGGAATCATTAGTATATAATTTTACAGATGATTTTCATTGATTCACTAAACAGAAAAAGTTGATGTACAATAAAATTATTTTATATGGTTAAAATAAAATTTTTCTAATTTTATCTTTCCATTTTTAAATTTTCCTTAGGAAAAAGCATGAGGTTTTATTTCTATGTTAATAACTTAGTATAGTACAAATTACAAGCACTGTTTTTTAAATGAACTATTATTAATATTCCTGTCTTCCAGTACATATAAGCATATATTCCCACAAGGTGGTGCTCTTTATTTAAAAATTCCAATGGGAAGCAGTTTTTCTGTATTTGCATAGTGCTCAGAGACATAATGCAGGCTTCACAGCATATTGTAAATGATCAAATGAGCAATCAAGTTGTGGTAGCAATTCAGTTATTGAAAGTTTAGAGGTTTTAAGAGTTAAGATCTGAATGGCAAAATGCATTCTATTCATAAGCAAAAACATGGCAGGAAAACACAGTAAGAATATAAGTTTGTATGCAACAAGTTCTTCTCTGGAAATAGAAGGAAGCTGGAGTACAACATGGAAACTGTCTAGAAAATCTCCATTATTAAGTACAAAGAAGTCATACAGTAAGCATATTTTATTAACTAGACTTCAGCTATCGGGGAAGAAGGGAGGAAAGCAAAGAGATCAGGAGAAAAAAATAGAAAAAGTGAGAAAGAAGGAAAGAAATAAAGAAGAAGTTGAATAATGACAGTGATTATTTTTATCCATCCATCTTGAATATGAGCTAAGAAGAGTGAATTTGCTATTTCTTCAGTGCAACTTAGTTCCCTCAAGCCTCTCAGAATATTGTTATATTTCACCTTTCTGAGGCTCAAAATAATATTCAAAATTGTATATTATTTGTTCACATCACTCATCAGTACAAGCCAGAGTTTATCCAGTAACCTCTACTTGATTCTTCCTCTCAAGGCCAGCTTCCAAGGTGATGATTCAAAATTGTGTTACTTTAATAGTGCTATTGAAGGCTACAAGAGGCTCAGAATCTTAATTAGTTACTAAAGGAACATGAAAAATCCTCACATAACAGTGAAATGTGGGTTTAATTTTACAGATGAGAAAACCGATGCTCTGTGAGAATAAGTAGCTGGTCTAAAATCCAAACACTTATTAAAGTGATAAAATTTGGGATTAAACCCTAGGGTCATTTCTTAAGACTTTATTTCTATCTTATATAATCACGGTATTTAATAAATATTCCCTCTCCAAAAGAGAGAATATTTAGCTTCCCTCAATGAAACTAAAATCTAATACGGCATTTTAAAGGAAGCACCCCCTTGAGATTAATTTCAAAGAAGAGTTTCCAGTTACAGTTTTGATCAGACAAAAGAAAACCAGTGATCTTAGTTCCACTTCTGCCACTAACAAGACATGACCCCCATGGAAAGGTTGTCTTTCTGAATCCTGACACCCTTACTTGTAAAGTAAAGGTATACAGTCATACAGTCTGTGAGGTCAATTCTAGTTCTACAGTATATAAACATAAAAATTGACTGTAAAAGACCAGTTCTACCATATAGATGATCCAAAGTTTGGATTGGGTATAGGTTTATACCCACCTTTTTTTCATTTGGATTTCATATGTAAACATTTTAAAGTTTACTATTTGAACTGGTTATGAAATTAAGAATAGGATACTACTGAAATTTATTGCTCATAGAAGCTATCAAAAGCAATGTGAATTAGATTTGTGGATTTACAAAAATGTCATTGGCAGTTTGTTTCAGAAATCCTTATCCCATCTTAAATAGTAAAAAGTAGCATAAGGACTAAAAACACAGAAGTGGCAGAGACTACTCTGACTGTGTTACTGAGGAAAATTCTTGAGATGATAGGCAAACAGTCCTAAACGTTGAATCATTTGACTCATGAATCCCTTATTTATACACAAATAAATCTGCTATAGTCACTATAGCAGTGGGTAGAACTTAGTTCCCTACTTACCTCTATTTCTATAACATTCACAAACATTCATAAATTTTCCAGCAGGAAGCTTCTTATTTAAGGTCCTGTATTGCATATTTTGGGGTTTTCATGGTGACTTAGAGGGTAAAGAACTGGCTTGCAGTGCAGGAGACCTGGATTCCATCCCTGGGTCAGGAAGATCCCCTGGAGAAGGGAATGGCTACCCATTCCAGTATTCTTGCCTGGAGAATCCCATGGAGAGAAGAGCCTGGTGGGTTACAGTCCATTGGGTCCCAGAGAGTTGGACACGACTGAGCAACTAACACATACACACACAAATTGCATATTTTCCTCTAATTTTCTTCAGTTTTGGCTTGGATAAAACTTTCTACACTTTTGTGTTTTGGACAAAACTCTTTTTTGGACAAAACTTTTGACAAAAAGTTTTTGGACAAAACTCTCTCTACACTTTCTCCCTAAATGACCTTAGCTATTCACATGCCTTTCAATATTATTTACATACTGGAGTCCCTGAAATTTAAATCTCAATCCATACAAAAAAAAAAAAAAAACTCACCTATGTCAAGCTAAAAATCATCCTTCTTTCTCACTCCTCCCCAATTTATCTCCCTCATGCTCTCTGTTTTGGTAAATTTCATGAACATGTATCCATTAGCTCAGCTCAAATCTTAGGAAGACATTTCTAATTTTTACTCAACATGTACTTACAATCCATCAGTAAGTCATCAGTTCTAACTTCAAAATATATCTCAGCCTGCTTTACTTCTCGGTTGCCATGACTCCACACCAAACTCCCACCATCTCTAACCTGGACTTCCATGGTATCCTATCCCCTTACTAGGTTCTTCTTGCTTTAATTCTTATCCTGTTCTACTCAATTTTAAAAAGCATCCACCATGTTATTTTAGCACATAAGTTTTAAGTAATTTTCTCTCTGAGAGTTGGACCATAAAGAAGACTGAGTGCCAAAGAACTAATGCTTTTGAACTGTGGTGTTGGAGAAGACTCTTGAGAGTCCATTGGGCTGCACCTTGACCTTTGGTCAATCCTAAAGGAAACCAGTCCTGAATATTCATTGGAAGGACTGATGCTGAAGCTGAAGCTCCAATACTTTGGTCACCGGATGTGAAGAGCTAACTCATTGGAAAAGAAGCCTGATGCTGGCAAAGACTGAAGGTAAGAGGAGAAGGGAATGACAGAGGATGAGATGGTTGGATGGCATCACCGACTCAATGGACCTGAGTTTGAGCAAACTCCAGGAGAAGATAAAGGACGGGGAAGCCTGGCATGCTGCAGTGCACTGGGTCACAAAGAGTAGGATATGACTGAGTGACTGACCAACAGCGACTTCCTATAGCACTTGAAATAAACTCCTGTAAGACCCAACGTGACCATGCTATTGCCTCTTCTTCCAATCAAATGCAACAACTCCAAGCAAATGCACTTTGTTGTTAACTTACTAAGCTTTTGTCACTCTTGATCCCTGTCTTAGGTTCCCAAGGGTGCTATAATAAATGACCAAAAGCTTGGTAGCTTCAAATGACAGAAATGCATAGTTCTGGGTGCCGGAAGGCTGAAATCAAATTACTGGGCAGCTTTGGTTCTTTCTGGAAAGTCTGAAGGAGAATCTATTCTAACTAGACTCTCTCCTAGTTGCTGGTGATTGTCAGCAATCCTTAGCAGTCTTTGATTTATAGGTGCCAAATTCCAAACCCTGTCCCCATTTTTACAAGGCATTTTCCTTGTGTCTTTCTATGTGCTCTCCTCTTCTCATACGGACACTAACGACTGGATTTAGAGCCCACTTTATATCCAGGATGTTTTCATCTCAAAATTCTAAGCTCTATCTATAAAGACTATACTTCCAAATAAGGTCACATTCCAAGATGTTGCGTAAACATGAATTAGAAGGGGACATTATTTAACCCACTACACTCCTCAGGTTATTACATCTGCCCAAATATTCATCTACTACTCTTCTTTATTGAAGTCACTTCCTCAGAGAAAACATCCTTGTCTTGTCTTCCATTCTGTTGTTTCCTTCACAACACCAGCCAAACAACTATAATTTCAATACTATATTTAAATGTATCATATGAAATACATACGTATATATGGACATACATATATATATACACACACACACTAAATGTATAAATATAAGAGAAGACATAGAGTAACATGTATACATAAATGTGTACATAAATATTTAAAATTTGTCTTCCTGATATACCATGATGTCATACCTTATGCATTGCTTCATTTAACTAGCCAAAATTTTAAGTTAATATATCATGTTTTGCTTCAAGTTTTTTTGGCCTTGTATCACAGACAGATCCAAAGCTGGCTTCCATGTTCATTCCTTCCATAAAACCCTCTTTTTGAGCAACTGCAGGGGGTTGACAAAAGGGATGAATATGAGGGCCACTGTTGAGCATTACAGGGCCTACAGTTTGCGTCTAATTAAATAAAATACGTATATAAATGCATGTCTATATATGTGTATGCACATATACATACATGTACATATAATAATATCACTTAGCCCACAACTTGATTGCAACCAGTTAGAACCCTCAACAGAGGAGTCCCCTAAGCTATTCTCAGACTCCTGACCCACAAACTGAGATAAGATGTGTGTTGTTTTGAGTCTATTGTGTGTGTTTAGTTGCTAAGTCGTGTCCAGCTCTTTTGCTACCCCATGGACTGTAGCTTGCCAGGCTCCTCTGTCCATAGAATTCTACAGGCCAGAACTCTGGAGGGGGCTGCCCTTTCTTCTCCAGGGGATCTTCCTGACAACAGGGATAAAACCCACACCTCCTGCATTGCCAGGTGGATTCTTTACCACTGAGCCACCAGGGAAGCTCCTTTAATTCTATTAGATTGTATTAATCCGTTATACAGCAATAGGAAACTGATATACCTCATAAAACAACTTGAGAAGTGCTTCTTCTCTTAGAACTTTAATAGTACAATTCCTTTCTTAAATGGTTACATAATTCACAGGTGAAGCCATCTTGTCCTGGATTTCTCTTTGTGAGATTTTTTTTTAATTGAAGATTCCATTACTTTCATACAAAGTATTTGTACTTTTTTATTTTGGGGGTCAACATTGTTAAGATGTGCTTGCTTAGGAATTTTCTCATTTCATCTACAGTTTTAAATGCACCCACATAAACTGTGTTCAAACTTCTATTGTTTTAAACTTTACTAACCCGCCAGGGAATAATCAGTTAATTCTTTAAAAAAAATGTTTTGCTTTGCTTATACTCTATATTAAATATTTCTACTTTATTAATTTTTGTTGCTAGATTCATTTTTACCCCAGTCCAGTACTCTTGCCTGGAAAATCCCTTGGACAGAGGAGCCTGGTGGGCTGCAGTCCATGGGGTCGCTAAGAGTCGGACACGACTGAGCGACTTCACTTTCACTTTTCACTTTCCTGCATTGGAGAAGGAAATGGCAACCCACTCCAGTGTTCTTGGCTGGAGAATCCCAGGGATGGGGGAGCCTGGTGGGCTGCCGTCTATAGGGTCGCACAGAGTCGGACACGACTGAAGCGACTTAGCAGCAGCAGCAGTAGCAGCAGCTTCATTTTTGCCTTCTTTCTCTATACCCTAGGTTTTACTTGCTGTTTTACTTCTAGTTTCTTGATATAATGCTTGGATCATTGATTTGGGGCCTTAATCTTTTCTAATCTATATTAATGATATAAATATGTCTTTAAGTGGCACTGCTGCTGCTAAGTCACTTCAGTCATGTCCGACTCTGTGCGACCCCATAGACGGCAGCCCACCCGGCTCCCCCGTCCCTGGGATTCTCCAGGCAAGAACACTGGAGTGGGTTGCCATTTCCTTCTCCAATGCACGAAAGTGAAAAGTGAAAGTGAAGTCGCTCAGTCGTGTCTGACTCTTAGCGACCCCATGGACTGCAGCCTACCAGGCTCCTCCATCCATGGGATTTTCCAGGCAAGAGTACTGGACTGGGGTGACACTAACTTCATCCTAAGATTTTTCAGTATGTAGTAGTCCAATATCACTGAATTCAACATTTTTTTTCTTATTTTTACTTTGAATTTTCTGACCATGAGTTAATTAAAAATATAAAGCATACTTTCCAAAAACTTATGTACTTCCTATTTATCACTTTTAACTTCATTTTTATATTTCTAGTGTAATTCTGATAGTATAAAAGAACATACTTTGTATGATTTCATGTCTTCAAAATTTTTTGAACTTTCTGTAGGACCCATATTTGTTCAGTTTGGGGAAATAAAATGCAAAATTCTTTATACATTACTGAGGAAAAGTTTATCACATTGATCAAATTATCATTATCTTTACAGTTTTTATCTTCTTGTTCAGTCAGGTATTGAAAGAATTATTGAAATGTTCCACCATGACAGAGGACATTTTTATTCTCCTTTTATTTCTGCTAATTTTTGTTTTCTATATATTTTAAGTGTTTGTTATCATGTACATAAACATTTAAAATTTCTATCTTCCTGGTATACCATTTTTTTATATTTAAGTTTCTCTTTTTATATTTAGTATTTCTTTATAAAAGACTACACTTTCTGGTATTCATGTAGTTATACCTGCTTTATTTTGTCACCTCATTTTCTATGGTATGCCTTTTCTATCATTTTGGTTTCAACCTTCATTTCTATATTTTAGAATTCTTTTACAAACTACATATACTTTAAAAACTTTTTTCTGACAATCTTTATTTCACATTGACTATTTTTCACTTATATTTAATGTAATTACTTACATACATTTACTTAAAAGTTAGAATAATGATCTTGTTTGCAATGTCAAACTTTAATGAATTATCTGGGCTTTTAGAGAATGGTCATACGAATTTAATGAAACTTAGTGTTTCTAGATATGAATACTAAGATTTTAAATTCTCTTTTTTTTTTTTTTGCAAAAAGTGTTGTTCCTAGAAGAAAAAATAGTCAGTTGTGGATTACTCATTTTAATCTATGATGAAGAAAAGGAAAAACAGAAGAAAAATTAGCATTACCACAAAACTTTCCACCATACTCCAATAAGAATATAAAATATTCCTATGAGTAAAACAAAAGAATATCTGGAGAATGTATTATGTAGACAACAGATAATTTTGCAAATTTCAGGGAAGCTTGATGAATGTTTTTGGACAAATATTAAATTTTTAATATTATAACTCTTCTATTTTTCCTATGAAGTGAAAGTGAAAGTTGCTTAGTTGTGTCCAACTCCTTGTGAATCCAAGGACTATAAAGTCCATGAAATTCTTCAGGCCAGAATACTGGAGTGGGTAGCCTTTCCCTTCCCCAGGGGATCTTCCCAACCCAGGGATGGAACCCAGGTCTCCCAAATTGTGGGCAGATTCTTTACCAGGTGAGCCACAAGGGAAGCCCAGAAATAGTGGAGTGGGTAACCTATCCCTTCTCCAGTGGACCTTCCTGACCCAGGAATCAAACTGGGGTCTCCTGCATTGCAGGAGGATTCTTTACCAGCTGAGCTATCAGGGAAGTCCATTTCCCCCCCATAATACTTATAACTTTATAATTATATACCAATAACTTCATATATCTTTACAAAAACAATTTAATAGCCTATCATACATCTCTGAGGCAGATTCCTATTATGTGGTGTTCTTAACACAACACAGATTTTATTTGAAAAGTAAGAATTCTGTATAATATTAACTTTATTATGAACATATAATCAGATTCCTTTTTAAAGTGCCTTTGGTGGTTGCAACTAATGTTAAGTGAAAAATAAGCATATGCATGTAATTTCAGCATTTACATTTTGCTTATTCATGTTTCCGTGAGTGTTCATTTGAAAAAGATAATCTTTACTGGGAAGTAGCTAGAGTAAGTTGCTTTCCTTCCAGATGAGTATTCTTTCACATAGAGGCACAAGTTCCTACACAGGACCAGAAGACAAGGAAGCTTTATGCTGCCTCCTCTGGAAGCCCAATAAGGAAAAAGGGGAGCCACGAGTTTGCAGTTTCTAACCCCGCTAAGTTTTGATGAATACTAATGGTAGAAATATTGTCACCCTGATTATTTAACTTATGTACAGAGTACATCATGAGAAAAGCTGGGCTGGAAGAAGCACAAGCTGGAATCAAGATTGCTGGGATAAATATCAATAACCTCAGATATGCAGATGACACCACCCTTATGACAGAAAGTGAAGAGGAACTAAAGAGCTTCTTGATGAAAGTGAAAGAGGAAAGTGAAAAAGTTGGCTTAAAGCTCAACATTCAGAAAACGAAGATCATGGCATCTGGTCCCATCACTTCATGGGAAATAGATGGGGAAACAGTGGTAGACTTAATTTTTTTGGGCTCCAAAATCACTGCAGGTGGTGACTGCAGCCATGAAATTAAAAGATGCTTACTCCTTGGAAGGAAAGTTATGACCAACCTAGACACCATATTCAAAAGCAGAGACATTACTTTGCCAACAAAGGTCCATCTAGTCAAGGCTATGGTTTTCCCGTGGTCATGTATGGATGTGAGAGTTGGACTGTGAAGAAAGCTGAGCGCCGAAGAATTGATGCTTTTGAACTGTGGTGTTGGAGAAGACTCTTGAGAGTCCCTTGGACTGCAAGGAGATCCAACCAGTCCATTCTAAAGGAGACCAGTCCTGGGTGTTCATTGGAAGGACTGATGCTAAAGCTGAAACTCCAATACTTTGCCCACCTAATGTGAAGAGTTGACTCATTGGAAAAGACTCTGATGCTGGGAGGGATTGGGGACAGGAGGAGAGGGGGACGACAGAGGATGAGATGGCTGGATGGCATCACCGACTCAATGGACATGAGTTTCAGTAAACTCTGGGAGTTGGAGATGGACAGGGAGGCCTGGCGTGCTGCGATTCATGGGGTCGCAAAGAGTTGGACACGACTGAGTGACTGTACTGAACTGAACTGAATGGTAGAAAAGGGAAAATCCTCAGAAAATGAGCTCATTTCTCATTTTCCCAGAGGAGGTGGAGTATCACCTCATTGGGATCCCTGGGAGAGCAGCAGCAGCAGCCCTAAATCTGTGCAAATCCTATTGTCTCAGGTTATATGAAATGGCCCACCAGACCTCCTTTTAAGAAAGCCAGCTGTGTGCAGTCATGGGCTTCCCTGATAGCTCAGTTGGTAAAGAATCCACCTGTAATGCAGGAGACCCCAATTTGATTCCTGGGTTGGAAAGACCCCTGGAGAAGGGAAAGGCTACCCTCTCAGTATTCTGGCCTGGAGAATTCCATGGACTACAGTCCATGAGGTCACAAAGAGTCAGACACAACCTAGTGACTTTCACTTTCACTGTTTGCAGTTATGACTCTTCTATTAGAGAAGAGCCAAACAACCCTTGGCCTGAAGCCTAATCTCATTGAGGCCGAACAGGTGTTTAGCCCCATTAAGCTGCACAGGCACATGGAGGGTGTCTGGGGTTTCCTAAAAAATAAAAACAGTTAAAAAATACCCCAGACCCCTTAAATCTTATATTCTAAGCTTAAGTAATTACATTTAAACTGATATACTGTATATAGTCAGTTTTATGAGTTGCCGAAGTCTACAGAATTGAACTATTTTTGGATACAAGAGAAAGACAGACCCTTAATTCCTTCCATCCAAAATAAAGGTTTTAATTAAATGCAAATTAGATCTTCAAGATTTGGTTCAACATTCACCTCTCAAAATAAGTCTTACAAAAAGTAAAAATAAAATCCCCCAAACACACTTACCATGGTTCTTTCCATTTAAAAGAAAAGCAATTATTTATCTATGTACCATTTTTACACTTATCAATCATGTTTTAAAAAGAAACAACTGCTAACCAGTTAAAGTACAAAAATCTATAGAGCTTAATTAGTATCTTTCATTTCTTCTCAAGTGCTGAGAATAGTATTGCACACATAATAGGCATTACAAATATGTTTCCTAAATAAAACTTTATTTTTATTTTATATGTTTCACATTTTAATGAGCAGTTACATGCATAAAGCTGTATTCATCCATCTGTCTTTTCAGATAAACATCCTAAATTATAAGCATCTTTGATCAAGAATAAAAATAGTTCCACTTTATTATGTGGGATAAGAACAGTCTAATTAGAAACCAGCCCCTTGTTTAGTCAAGAAACTAAAAAAGATCCCATTTTTTGTAGGGTGAAATATATATTAAAATGTATATATATATAAATATGTATGTATATACACAGTTAAATGTGTGTATATATATATAAATATACATATATAAATAAATTCCTGTATAATAAAAATAAAGAGAAAGAGAAAAGCAACTAGGGAAATAACATAATACATGTACAATATCTATAATTGAAAGTATATTACTATTTTTGACAGAATTATTATATAGCTTTTAAGGAACAAAGATAAGTAAATGAAAATGATTCATATTAAGCTTTATATGATCAGAAAACTGAGTATATATTAATATATAGTTCAATGTTTTATTATTAACAAAAATAATATATTTTGCAATAATGCAAGTTCCTAATTTATTTTACTATGTCCTTTTTCATTAACATGTTGCTTTTGCCTCATATATCACATTGCTCCCTTTTGCCTAAATTTCAAGTACTATATCTTTATTTTTATAGATTGATAAGAAATTAATAGTAAGTTACATGACCCTTATTTCTAATAAATTGTTTTATTACTCTCAGCTTCTCATATAATTTCACCTGTAATAGAAAAACCATTTCTAAAATGTCTCTTATCCTATTAAAACACCAGTGAAGCAATATCCTGAGAGATCTCAAAAAAAAAAATGCCTCCACATTCAGTGTTATTCTAATGCAACCTTTGGATGTTAGTCTATAATTCATATCTTTTTTGCTCCCTTTCATATTTAAGATGATTCAAATCTTTGAATACAGGGAACCATGTTCAAAGGTACCCTCTAATTAATTAGTGTTGAAATACATATATTTAAATTGGTCTAATCAATAAAGCATTAATAAACAGGAAAATACCTAACATGTAAATCTTCTGGTATTATTTACACTGAGCATTACATTTCTCTCATGATAAAATCCCTGTATATGAGCTTTCATTATTGTTGCTACATATTTATGACACTAATAGTTTAAGTACCTATTCTGACTAGCTAAAATATTAATAAATTAAATAGTTAAAATGAAGTTATTGACTTCTTCCTTTCCTATCCCTTATCCATATTTGCATAGAGGAAGCAAACATCTGATTCAGTTGTTATGTGTATCTCCAAACTCTAAGGGATACACATTAATTTTTTTCCCCCTTGCCTTATATCCCACGGAATTGCCTGCTGATGTAGCTGCTGAATAAATATCCAAAGAGAGATAGCACTGCTTTCTTCCACGAGTCATTGCTCTGGGTCCATTCTCATTTGGCTTAGGAGAAGCACACCCTTCTCTTTATCATGAGAGTTAAAACTCTGCACCAATTCTTACCAGCTGAAATTCTGCTAATAAGTCCTGTCTGGTCACCACTTAGAGAGGCTAAAGGTGGTGATTCACAGTGGCAGTACTGACACTACTGTAATTATTAATTAACAAGTCTATGGTGAGTATGGTCTTCCTTGGTGGCTCAATGGTAAAGAAACTGCCTACAGTGCAGGAGGCCCAGGTTACATCCTTGGGTCAGGAAGATGTGGAGAAAGAAATGGCAACCTACTCCAGCATTCTTGCCTGGGAAATCCTATGGACAGAGGAGCCTGGTGGGCTACAGTCTATGGGGTCACGACTTAGTGACTGAGCACGCACGCGTGCTGAGTATGTCTAGCACTACTCCATACAATGTGGAGATACTTACCACCAATGACACTATGCTCTGAGGCCCTAAGTATAACTTTAAACCACCAATGAAAGTTCCATTTCTTTCTTTTACTCTCTTATTTATTGAAAATTTTCAGTACCTGATTCACATTAATTCTGTCTGAAGACCTACTAGATTCTTCTTCATTCATTTGTTCACTGAAGTGTATAGTTATAAACCAGACAGAATTTTCTGCTTTCAAAGGGATTATATTTAGTGATATTAAATGAGACAAATAAGATATTCAGTATCCAAATATATCCTTATGCTTTGGCATTGCCATTGTGTTTCCCAATGGTCAATATTTGAAGTTACCCTTGAGTCCTTAATCTTTTCCCACTGGAAGATTCTACTAATACTGCCTTTGTAAGGTTTTTATTCTCTACTATTTTAATTCCTGCTACCACTAACATATTGTGAAGTACACTCATGTAATCTGATTCCAGAATTATTATAACAGGCTCAATCCCTTTCACCATGCAGTATTCTGCTAGAGTTATTACATTAAGCACACAAATATGATCATATATATCATGTGTCTGAGTTGTGTTCTTATTCATTCAGCAAATATACATTGATGCAGTCATATGACCGGTATTCTTCCAGATCTTTGCAATATAATAGTGAACAAATGAGACAGTCTCTAACTACACGGAGCTTTTATTATAATTCAGTTCAGTTCAACTCAGTTCAGTTGCTTGGTCGTGTCCGACTCTTTGCAACCCCATGAATCACAGCACGCCAGGCCTCCCTGTCCATCACCAACCCCCAGAGTTCACTGAGACTCACGTCCATCGAGTCGGTGATGCCATCCAGCCATCTCATCCTCTGTCGTCCCCTTCTCCTCCTGCCCCCAATCCTTCCCAGCATCAGAGTCTTTTCCAATGAGTCAACTCTTCGCATGAGGTGGCCAAAGTACTGGAGTTTCAGCTTTAGCATCATTCCTTCCAAAGAACACCCAGGACTGATCTCCTTTAGAATGGACTGGTTGGATCTCCTTGCAGTCCAAGGGACTCTCAAGAGTCTTCTCCAACACCACAGTTCAAAAGCATCAATTCTTCGGCGCTCAGCTTTCTTCACAGTCCAACTCTCGCATCCATACATGACCACAAGAAAAACCATAGCCTTGACTAGATGGACCTTTGTTGGCAAAGTAATGTCTCTGCTTTTCAATATGACATCTAGGTTGGTCATAACTTTCCTTCCAAGGAGTAAGCATCTTTTAATTTCATGGCTGCAGTCACCATCTTCAGTGATTTTGGAGCCCCCAAAAATAAAGTCTGACACTGTTTCCACTGTTTCCCCATCTATTTCCCATGAAGTGATGGGACCAGATGCCATGATCTTCGTTTTCTGAATGTTGAGCTTTAAGCCAACTTTTTCACTCTCCTCTTTCACCCTCATCAAGAGGCCCTTTAGTTCCTCTTCACTTTCTGCCATAAGGGTGGTGTCATCTGCGTATCTGAGGTTATTGATATTTCTCCCAGCAAGAAAACAAACAATAAGCACATAGGAGCAGAGAAAAGAATATTAGATGATCTCTCTGATAAAGTAGCTTTTGAACAGAGACCTAAAGAAAGTGAGGGAGTAGGCCTAGCAGGTATCTGTGGAAACATCACGGTAAGCAGAAGGAATAATGGCAACAGCATGCCCTTGTAAAGGGCTAGAAACTCGTTGGTGCCATCAGAGTGGAATGAACTATGGAAAGGAAGCTACGACTTGAGTTCCTAGAGACTTTGTAAGGAGAGAAGTCATGAAGGGTCTTAGAAACTACCCCACGGGCTTTGGGAATTTTATTCTGATGGGAAGCCAACAATGATTTAAGCCCTGATGTAACACGAGTTGACATATTCTAAGAAATTTATCTTGCTTCGTTCGCTGAGAAAGGATATATGAGAAAGTATGGTGATTCATACCAGGGCAGTAATTTTGTAGGGGTGGTGAAAATTGGTTAAATTATGAATAAATTATGAAGACAAAACCTACAGGATGACTCTAAGGTTTTGACTTTTGGAAATAGTGGTATGAAATAGACATTTATTTTTAGGGGTAAAATGCAGATTTGTGGAAACTGACAGAGAAGACCAGAAGCTCCAGTTTTTAATCCATTATGCTTTAAATTTCTATTGGATATAAAAATAGGTATGTCAAATATTTAGTTGGATTATACAAGTCTGAAGTTCAGGGAAGTGATCAGTCTAGAGCTGTAAATTATTCAATTATCAGTGTCTAGATGGCACTTAAACTGTAAAATAGGTTAGGATTATCAAGGGAGTAAATATGGGTAAAAAAGATTGCAGGGTCCACATAAATAATCCATCAAACTGGCTTCTCAGTTCCTTGATGTCATCAGTTCCAATGAACTTCATGCCCTCTATACTTCATCTATTTCCATGACCACAATCTGGATCTTACCAGCACCTGGGAATGTTTTGGTCTTATAGTGCTTAAATCAAGCATCCTACTCTCTTGTAACACCTTACCCTCACTGTACTGGTTTCTCAACTTATTGAGATCCTTTCCTATATTCACTGCAATTCTTACTCAGCTTAGACTTTATGATATTCTTGCTAATGCTTTCAATTACCTTGCTTCATTGGTCTTCCACAGTAATTGCCTGTCAGAACAACAATCTGAAATCAAAATAACTGCAGGCATTCCCCTGTCCCATACTTGAGCTACAGAGCACTGTTGAAGCAAAAGCAAACACAGCTTTACATATTTATAACCAGTACAAATTCACTACCTACAACAAGCAGACCCTAACACTTTCCACTAATCCATCTATGGTTTGCATAGTTCTTCTGCAATCCACAAAGGCTAAATATATCTTCTCTATGTTCTTGAACTATCTTAACTCATCATCTCCCCACCACTGTCAGCTAATTAGCTCTTTTTTACAATGTGGGGAAAATAGAAGCCATTCAATGGAAACTATCTCAGCTTTATAAGAGCCCCCCGCCCCACCCCACCCCACGCCAAAAAAAAATGTTTGCATCAGTTTCCATAATTTTTTCTACCCTTATTTCACATTTGAACTGATATTGCTCTTTCTATATAGCATGCCCTGGAGTCCATCTTATTCTGCTTCATCCAGTGACCTATTAATTTCTCTTGTCTCAAAAACTCTTTTCCCTCTCTATGAGCTTTCTATGGGCTTCAACACACTCAAATTTTCTCTCCTTAAAACAATTTCTCAAGCTCATCTCTAATGTTGGCTATTATTTCTTTTCACTTCCTTCATAATTAAACTCTTTGCAATTATTTCCTTAACAGCAGAATCCAATTCTTATCTTCCTATTGTTCAATTCAGTTCACTTGCTCAGTCGTGTCCAACTCGTTGGACCTCAAGAACTGCAGCACGCCAGGCCTCTGTCCATCACCAACTCCTGGAGTTCACCAAACTCATGTGCATTGAATCAGTGATGCCATCCAGCCATCCCCAGTCCTCCCCTTCTCCTCCTGCCCTCAATCTTTCCCAGCATCAGGGTCTTTTCAAATGAGTCAGCTCTTTGCATCAGAAGGCCAAAGTACTGGAGTTTAAGTTTCAACATCAGTCCTTCCAAAGAACACCCAGGACTGATCTTCTTTAGAATGGACTGGTTGGATCCCCTAGCAGTCCAAGGGACTCTCAAGAGTCTTCTCCAACACCAGAGTTTAAAAGCATCGATACTTTGGTGCTCAGCTTTCTTTATAGTCCAACTCTCACATTCATACATGACTACTGGAAAAACCATAGACTTGACTAGATGGACTTTTGTTGACAAAGTAATATCTCTGCTTTTTAATATGCTGTCTAGATTGGTCATAACTTTCAATCCAAGGGGTAAGCGTCTTTTAATTTCATGGCTGCAATCACCATCTGCAGTGACTCTGGAGCCCCCAAAATAAAGTCAGCCACTGTTTCCCCATCTATTTGCCATGAAATGATGGGACCAGATGCCATGATCTTCGTTTTCTGAATGTTGAGCTTTAAGCCAACTTTTTCACTCTCCTCTTTCACTTTCATCAAGAGTCTCTTTAGTTCTTCTTCACTTTCTGCCATAAGGGTGGTGTCATCTGCATATCTGAGGTTATTGATATTTCTCCCAGCAATCTTGATTCCAGCTTGTGCTTCTTCCAGCCCAGCATTTCTCATGATGTATTCTGCGTATAAGTTAAATAAGCAGGGTGACAATATACAGCCTTGACGTACTCCTTTTCCTATTTGGAACCAATCTGTTGTTCCATCGGAGAAGGCAATGGCACCCCACTCCAGTACTCTTGCCTGTTAAATCCCCTGGATGGAGGAGCCTGGTAGGCTGCAGTCCATGAGGTCGCTAAGAGTCGGACACGACTGAGTGACTTCACTTTCACTTTTCACTTTCATGCATTGGAGAAGGAAATGGCAACCCACTCCAGTGTTCTTGCCTGGAGAATCCCAGGGACAGGGGAGCCTGGTAGGAGGCCATCTATGGGGTCGCACAGAGTTGGACACGACTGAGGCAACTTAGTAGCAGCAGCAGCAGCAGCAGCAGCAGCTATTGTTCCATGTCCAGTTCTTCTTTTCTTTTTTTACTTTACAATATTTTATTTGTTTTGCCACACATTAACATGAATCTGCCATGGGTGTACATGTGTTCCCCATCCTGAACCCCCTTCCCACCTCCCTCCCGAAATCATCCCTCAGGGTCATCCCAGTGCACCAGCCCCAAGCATCCTATATCATGCACCAAACCTGGCCATGTCCAGTTCTAACTGTTGCTTCCTGACCTGCATATAGGCTTCTTAAGAGGCAGGTCAGGTGGTCTGGTATTCCCGTCTCTTTCAGAATTTTCCACAGTTTATTGTGATCCACACAGTCAAAGACTTTGGCATAGTCAATAAAGCAGAAATAGTTGTTTTTCTGGAACTCTCTTGCTTTTTCAATTATCCAGCAGATGTTGGCAATTTGATCTCTGGTTCCTCTGCCTTTTCTAAATCCAGCTTGAACATCTGGAAGTTCACAGTTCAGGTACTGTTGAAGCCTGGTTTGGAGAATTTTGAGCATTACTTTCTAGCGTGTGAGATGAGTGCAGTTGTTTGGTAGTTTGAGCATTCCTTGGCATTGCCTTTCTTTGGGATTGGAATGAAAACTGACCTTTTCTAGTCCTGTGGCAACTGCTGACTTACTGTCAGCCAAATTTGCTGGCATACTGAGCGTGGCATTTTCATAGCATCATCTTTTAGGATTTGAAACAGTTCAACTGGAATGCCATAACCTCCACTAGCTTTGTTCGTAGTGATGCTTTCGAGGGCCCACTTGACTTCACATCACAGGACGTCTGGCTCTAGGTGAGTGATCACACCATTGTGATTATCTGGGTCATAAAGATCTTTTTTGTACAGTTCTTCTGAGTATTCTTGCCACCTCTTCTTAATATCTTCTGCTTCTGTTAGGTCTGTACCATTTCTGTCCTTTATTGAGCCCATCTTTACATGAAATGTTCCTTTGGTATCTCTAATTTTCTTGAAATTATGAATTTTGAATTATGAAATCTTGAATTTTCTTGAAAAGATCTCTAGTCTTTCCCAGTCTATTGTTTTCCTCTATTTCTTTGCACTGATCACTGAGGAAGGCTTTCTTATCTCTCTTTGCTATTCTTTGGAACTCTGCATTGAGATACTTATATCTTTCCTTTTCTCCTTTGCTTTCCAGTTCTGTTCTTTTCACAGCTATTTGTAAGGCCTCCTCAGACACCCATATTGCCTTTTTGCATTTCTTTTTCTTGGGGATGGTCTTGATCCCTGTCTCCCGTACAATGTCAGGAACCTCCATCCATAGTTCATCAGGCACTCTGTCAGATCTAGTCCCTTAAAATCTATTTCTCACTTCCACTGTATAATCATAAGGGATTAGATTTAGGTCATACCTGAATGGTCTAGTGGTTTTCCCTACTTTCCTCAATTTAGGTCTGAATTTGGCAATAAGGAGTTCACGATCTGAGCCACAGTCAGCTCCCGGTCTTGTTTTTGCTGACTGTATAGAGCTTCTCTATCTTTGGCTGCAAAGAATATAATCAATCTGATTTTGGTGTTGACCATCTGGTGATGTCCATGTGTAGAGTCTTCTCTTGTGTTGTTGGAAGAGGGTGTTTGCTATGACCAGTGCATTCTCTTGGCAAAACTCTATTAGCCTTTGCCCTGCTTCATTCTGTACTCCAAAGCCAAATTTGCCTGTTCCTCCAGGTGTTTCTTGACTTCCTACTTTTGCATTCCAGTCCTCTATAATGCAAAGGACATCTTTTTTGTGTGTTAGTTCTATAAGGTCTTATAGGTCTTCATAGAACCATTCAACTTCAGCTTCTTCAGCGTTACTGGTCGGGGCATAGACTGGATTACTGTGATATTGAATGGTTTGCCTTGGAAATGAACTAGATCCTACTTGAGTTACTCCACTATAATTACTCTCACCTAGAACACTTTTTCGGAGAAGGCATTGGCAACCCACTCCAGTATTCTTGCCTGGAAAATCCTATAGATGGAGGAGCCTGGTAGGTTGCAGTCCATGGGGTTGTGAAGAGTTGGACACGACTGAGTGACTTCACTTTCACTTTTCACTTTCATGCATTGGAGAAGGAAATGGCAACCCACTCCAGTGTTCTTGCCTGAAGGGGCAGTGGAGCCTGGTGGGCTGCTGTCTATGGGGTCACACAGAGTCGGACACGAATGCAGCGACTTAGCAGCAGCAGCAGCAGCAGCAGAACACCTTTCGGGCTCCCCTGGTGTCTCAGTAGTAAAGAATCCACCCACCGATGCAGGAGAAAGAGATTTGATTCCTGGGTCAGAAAGATCCCCTAGAAAAGGACATGGCAACCCACTTTAGTATTCTTGCTTGGGAAATCCTATGGACAGCGGGGCCTAGCGGCTACAGTCTATGGGGTTAGACAAGAAGAGAAGAATAGTTGGACAAGATTTAGCAGCTAAATAGCAGACCACCCTTTATCCTCTTATTGCTAATTTTTAATGGGGCACTCTGTTTTTGAACTCTTTTTTTTTTTTTTCCCAGAGAGGTTCTTTTATTTATTTATTTTTTAATTTTTAAATTTTATTTTTTAACTTTACAATATTGTATTGGTTTTGCCATATATCAACATGACTCTGCCACAGGTATACACATGTTCCCCATCCTGTACCCTCTCAACATCATGAATCTGCTAAAAATCCTTTTCGCCAGCCTCTTGTGACCTTGACATGCATAACTGCACATTTTTCTGGTATTCTTTCCTTGTAATCATCTCTGTTTTTTCTTTTTTTCTTCCTCTTACCTTTACTTTTCCTCTGACCTCTAAATACTTTTCTTACTCAGGGCTTTATTCTGAATTCTCTTATCTTCTCTTTAAGAATACATTTTTTAAGTACTGATGAACCTATCTGCAAGGAAGCAATGATGATATAGATGTAGAGAACATACTTGTGGACACAGTAGGGGAAGGAGACGATTGGACTTGAGAAAGAAGTACACATATACACTACCATGTGGAAAACGGACAACTCTTGAGAAGGGGCTGGGCTACATAACACAGGGAGCCCAGCCTGATACTCTGTGATGACCTAGAGGAGT
This sequence comes from Bos mutus, assembly GCF_027580195.1. Lineage (NCBI taxonomy): Eukaryota > Metazoa > Chordata > Mammalia > Artiodactyla > Bovidae > Bos > Bos mutus. Next base: position 61,197,814 of record NC_091621.1, on the reverse strand, counting down.
GGGTCAGGGGGAGGGGAGGGAGGCTCGAGATGGAGGGGATAAATATATTATTATGACTGATTTGAATTGCTGTATGCTAGAAACCAAAACATCATTGTAAAGCAATTTTCCTCCAATTAAAAATAAATTTTAAAAAGATGAATTTTGGTTATTAGTTCAAAAAAAAAAAGAATACATTTTTTGGAGAGATTTCATCAGCTCCAATATTTTGTCAACTATTTCACATGTTCTATTCTATTCAACTATTCTAACTTCTACATGTTCAAATCAGTGACTACAAATAATATCTGACCTTTAAATTCCAAAATCATTTATATATTCCCACCTCTGATACCTCAATTTAATGTATGAAAAACTGAACTCAGAATCCCCTCTCCAGAAATGCTCCACCCAGTAGGATTCTTGTCTCTATGTATGGTACCTTTATTCACTAAATTGCCAAATTAGAAAGTTCAAAATCTGCCTGAATGTTTCATTCTCATTCAGCCTGAAGTTTTATTCTCCTCCCTCCAACCAACCACCTATCCCTGTGTTCATCAAGTCCTTAATAGCTCATGAATCAGTTTATTCCCCTCCATTCTCACTGTCACTTGATAGGCTCAAACTAAAAATTTAATGTTTTAACAAAATAAAATGTTGACTTTCCCCTGAGATAGTGCCTCAATTAGTTTTATAATGTACTGGGACAAGACCAAAAAAAAAGTCACCATGATGATTTGTATCATCTGTCCTTGGGATGACAGTAAGAGCCTCTTTCAATGGCTTTCTTGCTTCAGCTTTTCTCTAAATCTCTCTTCAGTAGAGCCAGAAAATTGTTTCTAAAGGACAGAGCTGATTAAGTGACTCTCCTATTTAAAGACTTTCACGGGTCCTCATGTTCTTTAGTACAGAGCTCAATGTTTTTCCATGGAATTGCTTCCTCTTGCCCTGAGTTATCTTTTACCTTCTATCTCATCACCACCTACCATCCTCCAGCTTATTTCATACGCTGCTGCTGCTGCTGCTAAGTCACTTCAGTCATGTCTGACTCTGTGCGACCCCATAGATGGCAGCCCACCAGGCTCCCCCGTCCCTGGGATTCTCCAGGCAAGAACACTGGAGTGGGTTGCCATTTCCTTCTCCAATGCATGAAAGTGAAAAGTTAAAGTGAAGTCGCTCAGTCGTGTCCCACTCTTCACGACCCCATGGACTGCAGCCTACCAGGCTTCTCCGTCCATGGGATTTGCCAGGAAAGAGTACTGGAGTGGGGTTCCATTGCCCTAGCCACTCTATTTTTTAATTTTTCACTTACACATATAGTATTTCCTTATTTAAAATTCCATGCTTGACTTTTTTCAGTTGGAAAACTTCAACTCATTCTACAATTAGACTTTGTTTTCTTTTATTTGCCTTCTTTGATCCTCCAGCCACCTCTTACTCCCAACTTGGATTACATGATCGTCTTACTTACTTTCATTTCAACCTGTACTTACATTACATTGTAATTATTCTACCAACCTGTCTCTTTAACTATATTATAAGATGCTGAAAAAAGAAACTGTGAATTGCTTACCACAGTATTTCCAAAATCTAAGTAAACGTCTAGCACACAGCGTGCACTCGAATATACACTGAACCGCTTCCGGTGGCAGGGTCTGGGGAAGGGGCGGCAGGCACCATGTCGGGCCGTGAAGGTGGCAAGAAGAAGCCCCTGAAGCAGCCCAAGAAGGAAGCCAAGGAGATGGACGAGGAAGATAAGGCATTCAAGCAGAAGCAGAAAGAGGAGCAGAAGAAACTTGAGGAGCTAAAAGCAAAGGCCGCGGGGAAAGGCCCCCTGGCCACCGGTGGAATTAAGAAATCTGGCAAAAAGTAAGCTGTTCCTTGTGCCTGAGGCAATGATGACCCTTAGTTCCATTTCTATTTAAACACCTGGATTCCCTGCCGTAATATCTGTTGCCACCTATAGCTAGAATGAAGTGTTGTCTTGGAACCTATTGTACATTTAAGAATAAACTTTTGTAAGAAAAAAAAAATATACACTGAAATCTGACTAAACAAATAGGACATGAAAGTAAGTAATAAAGCAATAGAATGTTCAAGGTGAAAGAAATTAAATTAGATCACAATTCAAACTCACATTTTGCATTGCCTTATCTTTTGAAGCAAGTGATTAGAACATTGGTATTTTTTGAATAATCAAATTAAAATCAGTTTTGAAACTTTAAAATTTTAATGCTATTTACAATCTGAAAAATATATAACCTGATCTAAACAGCACCCTCAGGAAAATGAATTGGTTTTAAGTCCTGTGGCGTGTTTACTCAAATTACTAAGAACCATCAGGAAGACCATTAAAAAGAGAACAGAAAGTACAAAAATATGGAATGTACAATTCTGCTTCCACAGTGGGAAAAAAATTAATACAGATGGAGAATGTTCAGGACAGTGTGCATATCAAGCTAAGGATACAGATTAGATGGATAGTCACTTATTCACCATACTCTAGAAATAAAGAGAAGCAGTAGCATTTGAATAAAGGAAGCTTAGAAAAATTAAAACACTAAGTTGTGTAGGAAGCAAATGTATAGATCTTATTCCGCCAAGGTAACAAATAGAAAGAAACTAAGGGAGGAGCTGAATAGCCCCAGCAGCACTGCTGTTTAAGTCCTGGGTTAGGCAATGGCGTGGACTTAATTCAAACACTGGTCATAGCACTCTGAACTATCAGGACACTTTGACATTTGACCAGTGTGCTCAGAAATTTGTTTCACATAGTCTGTCTAGGGTTTCTCTCACATTATTCTTTATTAGATTTTGTCCATATTAATTCTTAAAAATAATCAGAAACAATAAGAAAGTGAATAGCCGGTTTATATCAGCATATAAATAGTAAGAGCATTTCTTAAACCAAATGACAAAGAGAAACTCCTCTCATTGTGTACGTTAGTCTGCTTAGCTCTGTATCACTAAACTTAACTTTTGTGGCCAAAGCTTAGCTACTAAATCTCCCCTGCAGACTTAGATGTACCGAGCTTTTGGGCCAAGGGGTGGCCAAAACCTCTGCCTCGTTGGCTCATGGGCTCAAAACAAGACAGAGATCTGTCATACTGCTGATTCTACATGGTCCTGCATAGCCTCAGCTCTCCAGATACAAGGTTCAGCTGGTGTAGCAGGTGAACCGTTTATGCTTTGTACCTGATTTTCAGCATCAAAATCCCCTTGGCCATCAGAAACCGAGTTGTTTAGACCTTACCCTTACCTTCCTATCGGCTGGCTTGAGGGCCTGACAATTTGATAATATGAGACATTCCTGACATCTAACATTTCACAAGTTTTTCACTTTTAATATTTAAAATTTAAAACAATATGGTGAAATGGTGTATTTAAAAAGCACTATTTAATTTAATAATGACATTTTAATGATCTATTTGTCTTCCCTTTATTTTATATGGGTGTGTCACTCAGTCATGTCTGACTGGGAGGAGGAAATGGCAACCCACTCCGGTATTCTTGCCTGGAGAATCCCAGGGATGGAGGAGCCTGGTGGGCTGCTGTCCATGGGGTCGCACAGAGTCGGACACGACTGAAGCAACTCAGCAGCAGCAGTAGCAGCAGCACATCTGACTCTCTGCAACCCCATGTACTGTAGCCTGCCAGGCTCCTCTATCCATGGAAATCTCCAGGCAAGAATACTGGAGTGGGTTGCCATTCCCTTCTCCAGGGGATCTTCCTGACCGAGGGATTGAATTTGGGTCTCCTGCATTGCAGGTAGATTCTTTACCATCTGAGCTATAACAGAAGCCCCAAGAATCCAGGAGTGGGTAGTCATTCCCTTCTTCAGGGGATCTTCCCAACCCAGGGATCAAACCTGGCTCTCCATGTTGCAGGCAGATTTTTTACTGTTAAGAAGTTTCCCTATGTCTATATGTGAATATATGCAATGTGCTTACACTAGAGGTTAATCTGTGGTCTAATTTTTGTGAATGAAAAATATATGCAGAATATAAAATATCTGATACAATTTTTCAAAGATAATTTTAAGTTAACATAATAGGCAATATTTTTCTCAATGATAGAAGACATTTTGTCTAAGATAATTGTGTGGTTTAGAAAAATCTGTAAGTTCTATATGAAGCAACAATGGTTGTCCAGTTTATGAATTTAAAAACATACTTCCCAAAATTTTTTCAGAAGAAAACCATTATAAAACATCTTGACTTGTTCCCTGAAAATAATGAATGAACCAGTCTCCTTTTCATTATTAGAATTACAACTGAGACTACTGAATTTTCAGAATACCTCCTTAACATTTAGAGTTAAAAATATCAATGCAAACTAAATTCCTAGAGTTACACAAATTTATTCTTACCAGATATGCAAATGTATAAACACATTTGCAAATTTGACAAAAACTTTTATATATGCTTGCTATATGAAAAAATGTAACATTCTCTTTTTCAATGCTTCAGAAATAATATTTATATCCATTCACAGAAAATTTTTCAAGCTTTAAATACACTCATACTTAAAGATGTATCTGGTATTTCTATTACACTGGTAAAGCTATTACTCCACAGCTATGCATTCCTGTGAGAGATCATTCATTCAACATTTTATATTACTCTGTTCAATGAGCAAAAATTATAAGACCTTGAATTTCTTACCAATGAAAATTTCAACACAGAATGGCTTTAGTAATACACGGTAAACATTTATTAAAAATACATAATTTTAGAAATGGATAATGAATAATAGTATTTAGAAAATCTATTATAAAGACCCTTTTTAAAGAAAGAAAAAAGTAATATGAAACTTCAAATGCACTTAGGTTATGTATGATTTAATCTGACTTTCAGTTTTCTACCCTGGGTGCAAAAACGGTATCTCAATTCAAAGTCTTAAATGACTGAAGCAACTGTAGACATTATTATCATTTCACCTTCATATCTGGACTACTTTTATAAGCTATATAGAATATTAAAAAGTGATTTTATTACATAGCTCTTGGTAATATGCTTTGGATATCTCTTTAACAGTGGGAAACAGTAAATATATGTACACTGTTAACACCCTAGATTGTCTAAGCTCTTAAATACAATGACATTTGTGTGATGAATTTCCACTCTACAAAATGTTATAAAATAAACACATCTTCATGGTAGGAGATGCCAAGAGAGAACCTCTGTCCTCATGATTTTATAAATTATGTCCAAAGAGAAGACAAACATGTAGTAGAAAACACAGACACATGTTCACTTCACTTTAGCACTTAGAAATGAAGTTGGTTAAGTTTGCCTTCAGGTCATCAACTTTCCTTTCTGTGACCTTTTGGCTACAGTGGCTTCTTTTAATAACGAGGCTTTAATGCTGGCTCAATCTTCCATGTTTTGAAATTTGCCTTCTTGAAAGGATGTGATTAACTTATTTTAACATGAAAATAGCAAGTAAGAGTTTTATGGCCACATGTAGAAGAGAGGTCTTTTGTTTATTTTTGAACAGGAGACAAATCCTCTTAAAACCAACTTATCTCTAATTGCAGAATTCTTTCAGGAATCAGTGAACAGTGAGGGGAGGTATTTTAAAGGGAATGGACTTATTCTTCTAATAAAAGGGGAATGCTATACACAAACATAATGCAAAGCAGCAGGGTGGAATTGCTTCACAGAAGCAGGGACCTCCACTACTTGCTATGCTGCTGCTGCTGCTGCTGCTAAGTCGCTTCAGTCGTGTCCAGACTCTGTGCGACCCCATAGCCAGCAGCCCACCAGGCTCCCCTGTCCCTGGGATTCTCCAGGCAAGAACACTGGAGTGGGTTGCCATTTCCTTCTCCAATGCATGAAAGTGAAAAGTGAAAGTGAAGTCGCTCAGTCGTGTCCGACTCTTTGAGACCCCATGGACTGCAGCCCACCAGGCTCCTCCGTCCATGGGATTTTCCAGGCAAGAGTACTGGAGTGGGATGCCATTGCCTTCTCCAGAAAATGAGCAGCGAAGTAAACAATCAAATTGGAGGTGGATAGGACTGGCCAAAAATCCTGTCATAATATACTTGCTGGGCTGACTTACATTTCATCTTTTCTTATGCTTCAGTATAATAGGTTCAGGGACTAAATTTAAGCAGCTATCTGAAGAAAATACATTTTTCTTTCTGCATAAATTTAGACAATGAAACTAAAAGGACAGGAATGGACTAAAATACGTTGTGTAGCCTACTTTAGGAGGAATCTGATAAAGATTAGACAGCATCAGGAGATACATGAGAGTAAGACAGGAGAGAAAAAGCTACAATTAGCTTTCTTTAACACTTCAGTCATGTCTTAATTTAATTATGGACTTCAGGTAGATGCCTAGATGAAGTATAGCTGAAAATTGATAACACAGGATTGTGTTTCACATTAAACCTCACAGAGCTAAGAGAAAAGGAAGCAGTGATAAGAAAAAAAAAAATTATACATTGGCTATCTGTTGAAATACACTGAATTTTATCACTTGAGATAGTGCCATGAACTTGTTTGTGCCTGAAGCGTGAAATCACAGGAATGTTACTTTACTGAATGTTTTCTGAGATCAGACATCACAGAAAAGACTACAGTGTTCCAATACCAGACTATTAATCTCTTGTTATTGTCTAAAAATAATACTCTTCTAAAATTTTCATGCATTTCCTGGGTAAAGTAGGAAAGAAATGATATCAAGAATCAACACTGTGAAAAAAATGGCCTGAAAAAAATTGTGTTTTTTTCCATCAGTAACAAGAAAGTATATTGCAACCAAAATCATACACTTATTTGAAACAATAAACTCTCAAGTTCCAAAATGTTGTAACTGATGTTGTAGCGCATTAGTAGGATGCAAAGTGTTTATACGTTCTGATGAAGCTTTCATTCTTATTTTTAGAGTCAATATAGGGATGAATTTTATGAATTATTAAAACTTTTTAAAAGACCATATGATACCTCGAAGCAAGTTCACATTTTTATATTAGTTATTGCAATAGCTATAAAGTTTGTAAAGAACCTATTCGAAAAAGTTACCTGTACAACCACTTGTATACAAGTAATCCTGATGATCTGGTATGTACATAATTCAATTTGTCAATAGTTAAATTTAATGAAGAATCTAACTTACCGGTGGATCAGCCCCCTTAGAACCAGTCAGCCCTCCTGTTAGGGATTCGATATCCTGAAAAGGGGAGAGGTGTTGATTGTAAAATGCTACTGAACAGCAAGGAGAATTTCCCAGTCCCACAGTGCACTATATTTTTTAGCTACAAAATGAGGGCACTCAACTACATTTTTGTTTTGTCTTGAGATAATTTTGCTTATGGTAAAGCTATGCCAATTGTTGTTATCTAAAGATCTAGATATTTTCTGTACAATCTGTAAATAGAAAAAAAAATACAAACATTAATTATTCTTTAAATATGCAAAGAAAATGGCCCTAGGTTAGAAAGCAGATGTTTCGTCCTCTAAGAAGCTGAAGTGAGGGTGGAACTGAATAAAGAAAATTGAATGAAATTGCAATTTATCACATTATTTGCAAGAATATTGAACCTATGGAAAAATGCTCAAACTACAAAAAAATCGAATTATCTACAGTTCACTCAATTACTATACATGTTCAGTCACTAAGTCGTGCCTGACTCTTTGTGACCCCAAGGACTACAGCTCACCAGGCTCCTCTGTCCATGTGATTTTTCCAGGCAAGAATACTGGAGTGGGTGGCCATTTCCTTCTCCAATTACTACATATAGAAGATGAAAATTTAAACAGATCTGGACAGATTAGCTATTCTTTCACAAGGACTGATTTCGAATCTTAAATTGGTAGACACAGTAGATCATGCCTAAGTAAAATTTACAATTGACAAAGATACCACAAATGAAGAAATGGGTGATGCTGTGACGGACTAGAAAGCAAGTGCCCTGTTTTAGGGACAACTGCAGCTCTTTCTTATCAGTTGTATGGCTTTGGTTCCAGGGTTACTAATCATGATCTTTTCAAAAGAAGCTAGAATTGTAGATTTTTAAGTAAAATCTCTCGGGATGTTAACGTTTGCAGCTTTTAATTTTTAAACCAGCCCCCTCTCCTCCCAAATAAAAAAAGAAAAAAGAAAACAAACAGTCTGCTCAGAGGTAGCAGAAAGAAGTTTAGGGTTACATAAGCAAATCGCACTTTTTGCTAAAATGTTTCTTTCTTGAGACTCTGGTCACTTCTTATCTGTTTGCCTCTAGTTGAATGCATAGGTTTGAGGAATCTGGGGAAGTAGTTGCAGCCAGAAATCGGAGATGAAAGAAAGGCAACTGAGTAAAGACAGAAGGCAAAGAAATTTAAATATCTATGATCAGAGAATCAGCCAAACACCTGGATGTCATTAAGAATGCTTCTAATTCTCACTGTCTTGAGAAAAATTAATCAACAAGAGAATTCTGAAGATGCATGGAAAAGGCATTGTTATTCAAGATTTTTAACATGCTGAATGAAAGCAAATTATGAATTCATGGCTTTAAAGAGAATACAGATGTATTCTTTTACTCTTCTAATTAAAAAACAATTTTTGAGCTTATATTCTACTTTGAGTGAAGTTGAGACAGTTTCCTACTTGCACAGAAACCCAAGTTAAACACAGCTTACCCATCACTTGATGCCAAGAAAATTTTCAGTTGTGAACAAGAGAAGCATGTGTAAATGCATTTATCTTGTAAAATTAATAGATGAAATAAGCAAATCCCTTGAGAAACTCTGAAAATAGTTGAAAGGGAGTCAGTCTTTTAGATGGTTGTTGAATATTTCATCTGCCAAATATAACTTAAATCTTTTATAAATGTGTCTATTTTGTTTTTACATGTCTTCATAAACACATAACAAAAAGGGAGACACTAGAAAGTAAAAACATTAATTTTATAGATAATTTTAAAATTTGCTATTGCAATAATGCTATTTGATTAAAACATTCAAATCAAACTTTGATTTTTTTTTAGGTTATGGAATTTAGATTTAATAGCTAATAAAATAATTACTACTTACTGAACATTTACTACATGCAGATACTCTTTAAATGCTTTGTATACATTATAAACAGTCTTATAAAATATCTCTCACCCTACTCTTGGCCTTTCTAGGGGTGTGGAAAGCTGACACAATGGTGACTGTTCATGCTGTATATGTAATGTACTCTTTCAGTCCCTTTGGACTCATTGTCTCCTCAGTCAAATCTACAGAAATGTGGAAAGCTAACCTGGCACCTGCCATGTGCTGCTCAGGGATGGCTTGCTGCTTAACATCAGCATGACATAGCCTCTTTTATATGGATTGTTATCTGCTATTGCTGCTGCTGCTAAGTCACTTCAGTCATATCTGATTCTGTGCAACCCCATAGACAGCAGCCCACCAGGCTCCCCTGTCCCTGGGATTCTCCAGGCAAGAACACTGGAGTGGGTTGCCATTTCCTTCTCCAATGCATGAAAGTGAAAAGTGAAAGTGAAGTCGCTCAGTCGTGTCCAACCCTTAGAGACCCCATGGACTGCAGCCCACCAGGCTCCTCTGTCCATGGGATTTTCCAGGCAAGAGTACTGGAGTGCGGTGCCATCACCTTCTCTGGTTATCATCTACACAGAACCAAATAAACTAGGATTAATGAACTGCATGAATTATGTAATCAACTTTCTTAAAAGAAAATCCAGGTGATGAAAGTTTCACTTCCTTCTCCAAGGTGTCAAACACCTGAGTGAGGTTATTAGCCAGTATTTGACGCAAGCTATGTAGAGTCAGTCTCTTTTATATGGGAAAACCCTGCTCCTGAGATGGAAGGTTAGTAATTCAAGGCTGATCCATGAATCAGAAATCTTGGGAAGGCTGAACTGCAAGTGGGATGGAGCAATCAGTGTCAGAGCTCTGAACACAGTGAGACTTGAGGGCAGCCCTTTGAGGGCAGGTTTAAAATAAATTCCACTTTGTGCTACACTGATGCTCTTGGGTGCCTATCTGCACCCCCTTCCCATGATCAAAAAATTGATATATTTTTTTCCCTTTGACACATAATTTGGTTTTTCATGCAAATCATTAAGATCAGATGTTGAAAATACTGCTTCTTCTGTGTGGAGATGGGAAAAAGGAATACTTTAGGACTAGAGATTTTCCTCAGGGCAATTGATGGATCCTTATTTTTATCCCTGAAGAGTAAAATCAGCCAATTACGTTTAAGGAGAAGATGATAAGGTAATCTGGGTATTAAATATGCTAAAATGAAGAAAATAAAGTTTTAAACAGTCAACTGAATCTAACATTGCACATATCATCAGATTCAGAACATCTTAGAACCTAATAGCTACATTTAAAGTTAATATCAAGTATTCAAGTATTATTCTTCTAGTTACTTTATATAATATGAAAATACCTAAAGCAATACAGTATTGTTACCAGCTATGGGTATGTTAAAATTTGATGTATGCATATTTTTAACTTGTAATTATTTTAGAAATTCTTTAGAGGAAAGTGACCATATTTCAATATAAAGTACATTTTTATGCACAAAATAATCTATGAAAAATGTATTAGTACAGTGAAATAAATATAAAATAGTAAAACATTAACTTATTTATTGAATGATTACATATAAAATTTGTTTCAAGGTCTTCAAAAATATGATGAGGTATCTTATGTTTGTAGAGAAGTTTACATGATTCATATACTAAAAAATATCAAAGTTCAGCATTTCTCTCATCTCTTTTATGGAAAACCCCCCAAATGTCCCTCATGTTCCATTTCCTCTCAATGCAGGCTTCTGTCCCCACTACATCATTGCTACCCCTCTTATCAAGGTTACTGCTGCTGCTGCTAAGTCGATTCAGTCATGTCTGACTCTGTGTGACCCCATAGACGGCAGCCAACCAGGCTCCCCCGTCCCTGGGATTCTCCAGGCAAGAACACTGGAGTGGGTTGCCATTTCCTTCTCCAATGCATGAAAGTGAAAAGTCAAAGTAATGACATCTAATTGGGTGAATCAATGGTCAGTGTTCCATCATCATTTTTCTTGATCTGTAAGCCACATTTGACACAGCTAACCACTTTGAAATACTTTTTTTCCCCTTAGTTTATTCAGTACCATGGCTTTTATTCTCATAGATTTACATTACCTACTCCAATTTCTACTTGGGTATATTACAGTCATCTAACACTTAACACTGCAAAATCAAACTTGATTTTCACCTCAACGCCTCCCTCAAAGTAGGTTTCTGTTCCAGTACTGTCCATCTTGACATCACCATTTATCAAATTTGTCAGGTCCAAATCCATCAGCAAATCCTGCCAATTCTATGTTTAAAATATGGCTGCTGCTGCTACTACTGCTAAGTCACTTCAGTTGTGTCCAACTCTGTGTGACCCCATAGATGGTAGCCCCCCAGGCTCCCTGATCCCTGGGATTCTCCAGGCAAGAACACTGGAGTGGGTTGCCATTTCCTTCTCCAATGCATGAAAGTGAAATGTGAAAGGGAAGTCGCTCAGTCGTGTCCAACTCTTAGCAACACCG